>NC_090174.1:48169973-48469973 GCF_024679245.1 Pseudorasbora parva
GAAGGGATACATTGTGAACATGTGTAACAAGAGAGGTGAGAGGTTTCAGAATTACTTGTTCTCTATAAGTGTCTGCACTTTGCACACCAGATCTCTAGCTAGAGTCAGAATCTGCTTGATATTGTGGTGCTCAGCCATTTCTGAAGAAAAAAAGAGACAACATTAAGGGATATGAGGGTGCAATTATTCTGAATTATTCTGAATAAAATAGATGTTATTAAGTAATAAAGCAAATAACCATAATCCAATTTATCCATATATCGATTACAACTGTGGGTAAATCTAAGAGTAGCAAAAAATAAAACTAAATAATGTAAATAAACTACTTTTTAAATGGAGAAATAAATATATATTTAAAACATTTAATTTATTTTAATGTTCAATAATAATAATAATAATAATAATAATTCATTACAATTTTATAGCGCTTTTCTAGACACCCAAAGCGCTTTACATATAGAAGGGGGGAATCTCCTCAGCCACCACCAATGTAATTACATGTAACAGTATATTCATACAACATTTTAAATACAACTAGAAATTAAGAAAACCAATTTATAAAATGCTATTTAAATGTGGCACTTAAAATTATTGATACATTTCATATATTATTTCTACATTTAACATGAATTTAACATATTTAAAATGAATTTAAATGTCAATTTACTTGTCAGTTTAAGATAATACATATACTGCACCAGGGTATATGATGAAAACATATTTACCATTGAAAAACTTGATGATGTCTGTGAAGTCCATATTGTTCTCTAGGATGATGTCTCTGTAGATCTCCACCAATGCAAGAGCAATGAAGAGCACAAAATGGCTGGAGGAGACACACTTAGCAGCCCAGATGGCCTCCCAAACAGCAAACACATCATCATACACCAACTCTGAGGATTTGAAATACATATGTTACGTAGTACCTGTAGTATTTAAAAGTCCTTTTGTTCCTGTTTCAGTATAACTTCAATAGTCTCCATGGACAGCAGGGGGAGCTGTCATTACTGAATTAGTTTGAAGGCATAGCCCTGGGCAGAATTTTAATATTCTAGTTTTTAATATAACTGGGCTTTAATAAAATTAAACATATCTTATATAAAATCACATGGTAAGGTGAGCAAAGCCTTGTGCTTAGCCTAATATTAATGTAATATGTTTTAAATTACTGAGTCACAATCAACAAGATTATATTGCAATTGCTAATTAGGAGATTCATTTTAGGAAAAATATGGCTTCATCTTATTGCAGATGAGAACTAATAGAAGATATTTTAAGTTTTACTTTTATATTCATTGTATGCACGTTTGTTCTCTTTCATGTGTAGGACATCATTACCTCTTTTGAAGTCAAGAAGAAACCAGCGATAGCAGAAGTAAAAGTGGGTGTAATCTCCATTCTGATGCATTAGCTCAAACAACTCTGCATCTAGAATCTAGAGGAAAAGAGCAAAAATATTCACATCCACATTTTACATTTAAAAGGCATGTTTTTGAACAAATGTGTCTATAGCAGATGTTTGACCTGGATCAGAGATCTCATGTTTGCAAAGTGGGTGTCCATCGCACCTCCATGAGGAAAATTTTGATTCATCCTTTTCATTAGTTCAGTGAAACAACTGAAAGCCATGGCCTCTGAAAGATTTAAAGAAAACAGATAGGAGAAAAGCTAAACATACTTGTAATCATTTGGTCTTTTTTTAAAACAGTGGCATGAACTCAAAAACACACAGATGAAGAAGAGCAGTTTTCACAAAGTCAGACTCACCATCGTCTAGAATAACTAGCAAGGGAGCGAGCAGGTCGCACATGCCCTGGACATATCCGATTTCAAGGTGCTGCCAGATATAACTGCAGAAACAGTCAATACAGGGAGATTTGAGCTACATCACAACACCAGATGTTCTGATTACTATGCCACACAGTTGCTGAGGTCTTTTGGGTGGTGCTAGGATGTTCCTAGATGGTTTCTAGGGTCTTCTGGGTGGTTGCTCAATGGCCAAAGTCAAACAGCCCATCTTCAAGTGTAAATAATATTCCTAGATATGACTTAATGTAAGTCCGTCTGTATTTTTGCTTTAATTATTTTCAGAAGTTCACACATTTTTTATGTACACTATGAAAATAGATATTAATTTTGAGAACTGCTAAGAATTAAATTTAACTACTTATTAAATGATTAATTAACTATTTACTTAAATTAAGCATTAGGTGATGAGAGTTACCAAGCGTTAGCCTCAGTTCTGGCAGATCACGTTAGTCAAACTCGCTTCAGCTGTCTGTCAGCTGATCACGTCTACCTATAGGAATACGACATCTATTACCGCATATATACAGTATATATAGCGCCTCCGAACTATCCAAAGCTATTGCATCTCTTCTGAGCTCATTTACCCTCCTCCACCTCCAACTCCTTATCTTGTCAGTCAGGATTTGGTATTCTAATTCCCCTTGAATCAGACAAAATTTCGGAATTATTTTACACATTAAATATCAACATTAATGATATCTGCAATACATCCTGTTGGTTCTGTTCTGTTTACCCTAAGGGCGGTTATTGCTGCCCTCATGGATGTGCAGGGAGTTCTTGCCCAGAACAGAACCACACCACCAATCCAAAATATATGCCAATAGTCAATCAATCATCTTTGACGATAGTGGTCCTGACAGAAAAAACATTTATAAAAGATTTTCATTTCAAATAAATGTTATTTTGAACTTTCTATTAATAAAAGAATCATTAAAGAAATGATTAGAAAGCATATTATGCCTGTATCACACATGATCTGTTTGTAGTACATATGCAGTCAGTATGTGGTAGGCCTACATATTTTTTAACAGGTTAGAGTATTGACACTGCACACAGATGCAGTCTGGCAAGAATCACGGGAATAAATTCCATCTTAAAATATGTTTAAAACTCATTTTATTAAATTAATAAATTTTTTATCAAATCCTTCCTTGGTGAGCAAGAAGAGATTTCTTTCAAAAACAATATTACAGGATCTGTGAAATATTTGATTCTGGTCAATCGCACCATCCAGTGGAATGTTGTTAATCCCTGATAACAACCAGTAAATCTGATAACACTGGGCAAGTTTCTTGTGGAAGTTTTGTGCTTAGTGAGCTAATAAAATATTAAAACTCAAATCAATATTTTGAGTACAGTTATTTGATTATGTCATCTGGTATTGTGTACTTGCAGTCTCATTTCATACAAACGCAGCTGCTGCCTTTTTGCGACAACTGTTTTGTACACTGTAATGGATTACAATACAAGATAACAAACAGTTAAGATTTTAAAACTCAGATCAATCTCTTATGCCCATAATTATTAATGTGGCAAAATGCAGTGTAATAAGTGGTATGACTGTACCGTATCCCTTAAAGATGCATTATGTCATTTTTCCATCTGCTAGAGGGCGCCTATTCAAAACAAAGGTGTAGTTTGATGATGCCAAGTTTGAGCTCAGAATCTTGGGACATGTGGTCTTCACCTCACAGCCAGTGGAAAATAATCGGTAATAGGACTCAGAATAGCAGAAATCATGTTCATGGATAAGGTTATTAAAATTACTGTAGTATGCAGTAAGGGTAACGCAGATATGACGCAATTGACAGGCGACTCACCCAGGCGTCCCAAATGCTTCCAACTATTTGTAAATTGTGAGAAAATTGCTATTTTAACCAAGGAGCCATCGTTCCAATAGTTGGGAAACATTTGGGATATTGTAAGAACTCAACTGAACAAAATATATAACACTGGCCTAGTGGTTTTGGGATATTTTACCAAAATAAAAATACTACATAGTGCACCTTTAAATGTATATCTAGTTTGAACATGCCGCTTGCTAGCAACGGCTTTCTTCGCAGCTTTAAAAGCTTTACATTTATAGACCTAACAAAATATTTTAACTTAAGGCAATACTGAATGTCTAATTAGTTAATTATTTGGCAAGTAGATGTGTAATAAGCAGGGTAGAGTACATCCAGCCAGATGTTATTGCAAAATAAACCCCTTCAAAGTGATGCAAGACCCCTCCCCTGATCACTGTGTCTGGGTTTATTCTGCGACAATAACCAGATGGATGTACATTATCTCTTATTTAAAAGCTCTTACTGACCCCAAACCTTTGAACGGTAGCATATTTTATATCAAATGATATTAACTAAAAAAAAAAAACTTTAATATTGGCCAGTATTAATTAATGTACCGATATATTGTGCATGCCTTCTTAGAAAAGAAATAGGAGCCCTCCCTTCAACAAAGGCACATGATTTGAGGTATCATTCATGTCCAGAGCACAAGCAGTGAAGGCTAATGAAGGAATGATTTTGTTACCTGCACATGATGTTGCGCAGTTTCTCCAAGTTAGCAGGTGTGAAGTACCAGTAATTCCGGTCACAGCGTTGTACGTCTTTATCTATACGATGCAGATTTAGAGTGTACATGTCCAAAAGCTCTTGCTGCAATTACAAAGGTGAACAGCTTTAAATCACGAGTATCTGAATTCACCTTATAAGAAATAAAAACTATATTAATATCAAAATACTTCTCTGAAATGTGCTTACAGAATAAGTGGTCCCTATAGAGGACACTGGAGAGGCGGCTTCATTCTTCTCAGTGTTCACAGCCAGGGAATCAAGCTGTGGGCAGAGACTCTCCATCTCAGGCTCCTCAGAGTCTTTTTCTTCAGAGCTTGGCTTTCCATGAGCTTCCTCCAGCCTGAGCTGCAATACAGGTACAGATGCCTGCTCACTTATCTTGCTTTTGAGTGAACTCTTGCTTTCCCAAACCAATGACACTTTAGCTGTAGGAATCTCTTCCATTTCAATGGCAGAAGGAGACTCGTCCGACGCCGTTTCATCTTGAGCCTCGCTCATCTTTCTTGTGCTAAAAGCTTCATACACCAACGGCACCACCATCTCTTCAACTACTGGAGCATTCCTCTGCATTTCTTTATGTGTGGTCTTCTTTGTGACAACCTTACTTTCTGTTTGCTTTGCACCAGTGGTTATTGGGAGATCTGAAACTGCTTTCATCTTTCCTTTAGTTTCAGCTTCATTGGGTAAATAATTGGTCTTCATAGTCTTCTTTTCTTTATCATTATCAGATCTTAACACTCTTTGTGTGCCACTTACATTTTTAGCATCACCCATCCATATTGCGGAGTCTTTATCCTTGCTTGTTTCATTGGTTTTGGCTGTTTCTTTCTCTGTATCATCGTCCTTTGAAACAGACACCAGTGTGTCAGCTACAACCTTCTGATCAAATGCATCTGATACCTTATGATCTTTTGTTACCAAAGGTTCCTTTCGGATTGCTCTAATATCTTTCATTTCCACTTGGGATGTTTCAATGTCTACTCTTACCTGATTCTCATTCATCTTTGGCACTGGAGGAGTCGACTGCGCGACCTCTGTTGCTTTGGGAATATCTGGCTCAGTTCGCTGTGTCAGTGCATTATTTTCTGATGTCAAAGTTTTCTCTGGAGATTCACCCACTTCCATTTTGGTCATGTGGCTGTGAGCTGCAGCAGGAGTCTCAAAGGCATCTCGAGCTATTTTTAACCCCTCCGTCTCAACCTCTACCCTTTCATCAGAGCTCTCTGTGGCCTTCTTGCTTCCCTCTGATGCAGTGGTGACACCTCTGATTGTCACCATTTTATCCAAAGGTACTTTATTAACTTCAATTTTGTTATCTTCGCCCAGATTCTCAACCTTTTGGGTCTCACTTTCCTCAGTCCGCTTCCCTTCCTCTCCAGATGAATTCACAACTCTTTCCTTTGATACTACTAGCTGTGGTTGGGCTTTGAGGTTTGGCTCATGTATCCCGCTATCCTCTGTACTCAAGGAGTCCGACTGACCAGAAGTAACAGAGAAATTTCTGGAAGAGGGGTGACCAGAGTCTGGAGAACTGGTGCCAATTTGGGGTGTCCCATTTGAGATTTTGGAAAGATGTTTGACGTCATCACTCTTGAGCTCAGATTCAATCTGGTCGACCTCTTCAATGGATTCAAACACCTGGAAAAACAAACCAAAGGGAAGTAGGCTACTCCAGGGGAAGGGGTTTTGGGAAGTGAAGAACTACCAGGAAAGAGTGTGAGGAAGATCAGTCAAGGGGTGCACCATTTGTACTCACATGTTTTTTGAAGACAATGTCAACTTATTCAACTTTTCATGTACTGAGCAAGCAACATTAGTCTGAGGTTTACCTGAGTGCTGCTGCTGGAGTCACTCTGCAACCTGGAATCTCTTTGCCTGCCTGAACTACAGCTCTGCGAGGACTGAGTGACAAACACATCACATCCTTAAGTAAATATTGCATCAAATCAAAAGCAAACTTTCGAGTATGGTAAAAAAAAAAAAAAAAGTCGTCAATGCCTGCCAAAGATGCATTTGTCTCTGAAAGTCTTCAGCATTATGGATTTGCACTCACCTCATTGCTAATGGTGGAGTCACGGTGTATAATTCTATGCATGGTGCTGTCCATACTCGTCCCAGACGAACACTTGGCTAATGCTACTGCGTGCTGTTCTTTTTCCCTCTGCCTAACAATTGCCTCACACCCCAGCCATTCACTCATGTTTTGTTCGTAGCATGCTCGCATCTGCTCATCCACCTGCAGAGTTCAGAATTTCAGAGATGGCAAAGATGAAAATCTCTCGATAATAATAGGATAAGTAATTTTATTCACAAACCATCTGAAATCGAGTTAACCTGGGTTTGTAAAAAAGCTGACAAATTTTTTTTAAATGCTTGTCACTTTTGTCAGACCAAAGGAAAACCAACTAGGGCAGTGGTTCTCAAACCTGTCCTGGAGTACCACCAGCCCTGCACATTTTTTATGTCTCCCAATATCTGACACACCCATTTCAGGTCTTGCAGTCTGTACTAATTATGTCATGAGTTGAATCAGGTGTGATAGATGAGGGAGACATACAAAATGTGCAGTACTCCAGGACAAGTTTGAGAACCAATGAACTAGGGGATGCCATGTTGACCATATTCCAAGGAATTCCCTGGAAATCTTAGAGGGAACAAAGACTAAAGTAGCAATCACATTAGCAAAAATTTAGTGAAAATAATGATTCACAAAGCACTGATGTAATTCTCAAAAATATGTTTTCTTTTTTTGTTTTTTGTTAATGTATAAAAAACTTGAACTCGATTACCTCTATTGAAATGAAGAGCAACAATAAATGTGACAGCAGGGTTAGTTCCCCTAAAAATGAAAATGCCTGTCATTCATTTCTCACTCTCATGTCGTTCCACACCCACAAAAACTTTGTTCATCTTAGAAACACAAATGAAGATATTTTTTTATGAAATCTGAGAACTTTCAGTCCCTCCATTGGGTGCAACGCAATATATACGTTCAAGGTCCAGAACGTTAGGAAAGACATCATTAAAGTAATCCATGAGAAGCGACACGAATGCTTTGTTCGCACAAAACAATACATAATTTACCACTTTATTTATGACATATAGTAGGGGGATCATAACAATGAATGCGTGTTGTGTTGACTCAAGAACGGAAGTTGTTCTGTGAACATGTTTTGGATAATACTATTTTTTATTATTGGATAATATAATCGGTACCATCGAAAAGGGTACTTTCTTGATTAAAGGGGCAGGGGCTCGTGCACACCACTGCCACTGAAATAACATGAATTACTTTAATGATGTCTTTCCTATCATGCTTTACTTTCAATGTGTTAATTGCTTTGCTCCCATCTTTTGGCTTTGATATAAAAATATCTTAATTTGTGTGCTGAAGACGAACAAAGGTCTTGCGGATTTGGAACTACACAAGGATGAGTAATTAATGACAAAATTTTTATTTTTGTGTGAACTAACCCTTTAAAACTGTTTGAGAGAACAGTTCCCAGCAAACCATTTTATTTTGTGTTTAAAAGACATCTACTGTATAGCCGTCCAAACACATTGCTGACGTCTAGGCTAAAACAAGGCAAAATTTGGGCTGTCAGTGAAAATTTTATAGACATCTGAGCATAGCCCAAGAATAGTCCAGTCATCAATTTGAAAGAAATGAAACCAAACAGCTTGTAATCACTGTTGACTTTGCTTACATGATGAAATACCATACATCTTGCAAGTTATTTAGGCAAAAACGACATGTAACCAAATTCAACGTTATTTTGGCTAGAAGTGGGTTACTCATAGCTATATCGGGTCTATAGTTAACCGAAATAGTAAAATGACGGCTAATGCTTGCTTAGTAAAAAAAATAGAAAAAACAAGACACTAACCTCTTTTCTCTCAGCCTCAGACATCCCAAAGTGGTAATGACCCAGCAGGAAGGGCCAGACCTCCTTGCGCAAAGAAGGCTCAACTCCACCGTAATAAACTAGCCGCAATAACTCCTTTTCTTCATAGGCCTGCAAGAGAGTAGGCGCACACTGAAAGCAGGTAAACTGCCTTTCAAGAAAAAACAATGGTATTTGAATTCATCAATTACATTTTCCCATTATTTTACTAATGTTAACCAGTCAAATTAATAACCAATACACATTGGTTTGCCGGTTTAGAGCATAAAATTGTCTGCCAGCACACTAACGATCATGGCCATAAGGGTACTTCTGTATGGATTTGACATTGATTTTCACTCTTTAGTGCCACCACTCTGGCACTCAGGCTCTCAGCATTAGTCATCCAAACATATTGTTTATGTGATGAGAATAAGAGAACTGTGATTAGGGACAAATGAATATTAATGAGTGTCTGGCAAATACACTCATTTAAATGTGGCTGCTTTGGACTCCAGGCAGGGTTGTGTATGTGCGCACTTACGCTGCAGTCTTGAAGAAACTTCTTCCACACTTCTGTTGTGAGTCCGCGATATGCATCACCAGGCACATCTGGTTCCACAATAGTGTGATTAACAAGGCCAGACAGGTGAGTGCGTACTGTAGACAGGTGACGGCAGTACGCCAACCCTGAGAGAGCAAAATGTGTGTGTGGTTGAATGAATAAGAGAGACATTTAAGTATGTAAAGGTCACCATTGATGAAAAAAGATGGAGTTGTGAGACTATAAAATGGATGAGTAATGAATACGAACATCCGTAGAAAGCCCGGGAGATGATTTGGTTCTTCATATTGTCACATAGCAACTTCAGAGGGGCCCTGCGAATGACATTATGGTATTTTTTCTTAATAATAAATGTAAATAATTAATGTTAAAAACAAATGTATTAACATTACTCATTTGATTTATTTTAAAGTTATAAATGTATACTTTAGTACACAATAAGTATAGGTTTTACATATAAACAAGGGATGCAAAGAGTGGTACTTGGGTATAAAAATACCTATCAGTGATTTTTGGATAACCTGAAAAAGCAGTCAAAGGTAGTCAATGTAGAAATAAAATTTTAAATCTGGTGATAGCTATAGCTTTAAATCTGTAGGAGAAGTTAGAGTCAAAAATGTTTGTCTTAAGCCCTATTCGCATGGGATTAGTATTATCTAGGGACCTCTGGTGATTTGTAATAAGTGCAGAGAATGTCTGTGATCTTAATCCCGTGCGAATCGGCCATGTCTATAATTTAAAAATAAAGTAAAAATTCCCCCGCAAATTACCTACCATATTTCGCTGAACACCGAGGTACTGTGATAATAGTAGTCCAGTGCGAATCGTCATTGCTGTGATTTGGCCAGGATTAGGCGGATTATATAATGTTTGCAAGTGTTTTGTTTCCTGTGAACATTTCTATCTTTATCTTTCACAAAGATGCATTCATAATGTGCAATTCCCGTACGGATTATACTTTCACTTTAGAATTAACCAATTTGGGAGCAAATTGCTTGAATGGTGTGTTTAATATTAATATCAATACTATTCTTACTGAAAAACATAACAACAGAACAGTACAATGACAAGCTCGCTTAAATGGGTGCTTTTGCCTTTAGCTTTGAAACGGAATCTTCCGCTGTATATTGTCAGCTTCTCACTCGTGATGAATGAAATCTGACTCCTGCTGCTGGTCTGTGCTCAGTTCAGCTTTTAATTGCGTCTGTTCTCTAACTGAACAAAATTGTTTTTATTACTATAAAACAATCCAAAAAATATTGATACATATGACTATTATGATTTCATACAGCTATATCTATCAAGTCTTGACATCATATCCGGGAGATAAGTCAGTAAATTCGAGTAAAATCACAGGCTTTGCTTACCCCGTGCCACTGCGCCATGCAAAATTCAGATGTGAGGGGAGTCATTTCTAAATCACAGAGGTCCCTAGAGAATACTAATCCCATGCGAATAGTGCTTAAGAAGAAGATTAAGTTTCTCTAGCCAACATATTAATAATAATAATACCATTTACATTTGTACAAATGTACAAATTTAATTTGAATTCTATTTTGATTTCCCTTGACCACTATCTTTTTTATCTGTAGGTTTACTTTTTAATTGTGATTAAATAAACAAATCCTATTTTCTATTTACTTCTATAACTTATATAAGTAATGTCCTATTTTGTCATTGTACCTTTCATGATTGCATCCATTAGGTGGTGCTCCATCAGAGAAACTACTCTGTGAGCAGGAAGAGCAAGATGATTTCCTTGGTGTTGGGTGCCACATGTTTGCTCCCTGATCTATCAATTCAGGTGCCACTACCACACACACACACACACACACACACACACACACACACACACACACACACACACACACACACACACACACACACACACACACACACACACACACACACACACACACACACACACACACACACACACACACACACACACACACACACACACACACACACACACACACACACACACACACACACAGAGAGAGTGAGAGAGAAATCTGATTATGCATTGAACATCTGGTTGCAAAAAGGAGCTATGCAGCCAGAAGCAGAGCAACAAGAACCCACAATTACAACCAACCTAAAAAAAGCAATAATACCAGTCTGCATGGATATTAATAAAGTAATAATGGCTGCTGTAACAAAAAAATGAACAGGATCATATTCCGGGTCCGATTTAAAATCCACTATTATGATTACACACACATACGATCATTATGGTATATATGCACATTTCAAGGCTCCCTGAAAACACTTCATCATTAGCCCACAATTAACCAATTGTAACAAAATTTTACAGGAGGACGGTTCCTGAACAAAACAGAAAACTCACACTGGCGACTATGTGATAGCTTGCAGACGCAGAGGCCATAAAAGCAAGCATAAACCAGCAAGTTGGCGCATCAGACAGATACATGAACACATAAATGAGACGTGACAGGGAGCATTACAGCTGGGCTCAGGGAAGGATGGGGGCTCGCCCGGGCAGCTGCAGTGGTGCATTGGCATCACCAGGGTCTGGCATTTAGGAGGCCATAGCCTCCTCGAGTTTAGGGAGAGAGATCGGGCCAGGAGGACAGAACCCAGGGAGAGATGGGAGGTGTGGGTAACAGTCACTGTAATGAGTCAAAACAGCTCAGTAAAACCAAAAGAATTTTTATCATGGATGGTACACATAAATGGACAAATAAAATGGAAATGACAATAAATACCTTGATGGATACAAGAGGGCCTTTTTTCTATTATCCCGTTCTAAAAGCTAACATCTATAATAGCTGTCTCATGATGGTGAAACAATTATTGACTCTGATACTATTATTCAGCCTCTTACCAAACTCTGATTGGCTGTTTGGGAAAATAATGCGGAAGACATAATCGGTTGCTTCTTCCTCTTCTTTGTCTGAGACAGAGTCTGAAGATCCCTGTGGACACCTCTTTTTTAGCTTGGGAAACACTTTACCCTGAAAAAAGTAGAGTGAGGCATCATTTCAGAATACAATAACTGCAGCAGACAAACAATGCACAGTCTAGAAATGCAATTAGGCGCAGGAAATGGACAATTATTTACCCCGTTTATAAATTATTTGTAACACACAAAATAAATTATAATTGACAGATTAATCAATCAGGACATACAAATTACAGTACGGTGAGTGATTGTAATTTATCTAAATAATACCGCAACAATTTGCCATAGCATCTTGACTCTGTAGCTCAAACAGTGAAGCCTCTTCACTGTTCACAATATTTAAAAAAAAATTATTGACAGGGTTGTGCTGCAGTTCTATGGCCATTTTGCCCCACAGGGCTCCGCAACAGTCACGTAACTGGAAACTATGACTATAGAAGGGGTTTTCCAATCCTGCTTTTGGAGGGTCACTATCCAGCAGAGTTTAGCATTAGTTAAACACACCTAAATCAGCTAATCAAGGTCAAGGATCACTAGAAAATTTCAGGAAAGTGTGTTGGAGCTAAACTCTGTATGAGTGTGGCCCTCAGGGAGAAGGATTGGACACCCCTGGTCTATAGTATAATAGATCAATTTCAAACCTTTCCTCTCTGGGACCAAAGTGGTGGGTCTAACTGTCCGTGCGGCAGGAGACCATTTTCCAGACAGGAAAGGAACTGAAGGAGGTGACCACCGCGGGGAAAACGAATCGGAGGCCTTTGAATCCCATCCTGACTAACCAGAACCACTGTTCCCCCACAGTCCACTGCAGACAAAAATACATACACAAAGGGAATTATTATTAATATTCAATAATATGATCCATATATGTTCATTGACTTTTAAAGTTTCTTGCCATCACATATTACTAGGTAAATATTTTATGTTTTGTACCTAGTGAACTTCTCTGTACGACTCAAAACATTATTTTTAAACCTATTTTAATTGTTCCCAATATTTAAACCATTTAGATATTCTTAATATTGAAGCCATGACACCCCCTGTACAAGGAGGAATTATTCATTGTCATTATTAGCTGAATTACATTGCTTCATAATCTGAGTACAGCCTCACTTTAAATTCTCATCTCTCTCCAGAAGCAATTATGTCCTGATTAATTCTGCTCTCTCTATTCAGCCCGCTGAGCTTGTGCATGGATGAATATGAAAAGGGCAAGTACAAGTGAGGATATTGACTGAATATTTGAGTATACCCAAGTGGATTTACTTCACAAAAAGATACTAGATACTGATTATTGTTTATGTTTTATATGCTTTTAACATTTAGCAACTCTGTAGTTTTCTGTAGTAAATGTATTACTTCCATTAAAGTCATATTATATGTGTATGACTAATTAAAACTGATCAGTCAGAATTATGACAAATAAGAAATTGCAGGGTGTGAATTAATTGGCTTCGAGTTGACTTTTTCTTAAACTGGCACAATTTCACCTACCCTGCTGATGACAGTGCAAGTACACAATCTCCTCAAGGCGGATTGTCATGGCGTAGTCCCAGTAAACACTGCAGGAAAACAAGTTAGAATTTAAGGGCCAGATTTACTAATAGCTTCCAACAGCGCAAACCCTCTTTTGGCATCAATTTGTCAAGATTTACTAAAGACACACAATGAAAAAATAGCGCTGAAAAGGCAAGGGCATTATTTTTTGCTACTGACCTTCTTGCATATGCATTTGTAGGAGTTTCCTTTTCAAAAATGTATGGGAATAGAGTATATGAATTATGCAAGGTGATTTACTAAGATTTGAACTACTCAATTTACTGGTATTTATGGAAGCTTGTTTCTGCCACAGAATAAAAAAATAAAAAAGGTAATTGCTACTTTTTCTTTGTGGGTTTACTAACAATTCTGACTTTATAAACACAGAATTCTGACTTTATAACTCGCAAATGCACGTTTATATCTTGAATAATGTTGCAAATTATCTTTAATTATATTTAACGCTAATTTGTGCTGCTCTTGGTAGATTGCATTGGTCATTATGGAAATGACCCACCAGTAGATCACATGCAGAACTTTTCACATCTATTGGTGCTTTTTTGTGTGTTGTAAATCTGGCCCTAAGTGGCTTATGACCAACATAACTGAATAATTTAAACCAATATATAAAAGAAAAGAAACGTGAATGTTTCAAAATGTTTATTTAACATTTTATTAAGAAAAATAGTAATTGCCTAATGATAAAACATCTCCGATTCATCATTAGAAATTAAGGAAGATTTAAAACGGTGGAATGAACAATCATGTAATATTACATCTCCAATTCAAGGATACTCAAAATACTACCTATATAATTCAAAATTCAGTCATGTACATTATATTTGAATAAAAAGATGATCAAACCAATGACAAACCAGCCTTCTTTCCCTTTTTAAAAGAGTTTACTCTGTTTATCTTATAAACTGAACAGAACTGAGTCCCACCTCTTCTCATAGTCGAGATCTCCCACAGAGCCGTTCATTAGCTGATTTGGCGTCCATTTCAGAGTCATGCAGTCAGCCGTCTGGTGCAGAGAGAGGTATCCTGGGATTGCTTCCATATCATCCCTCTGAAAGTACCACAACAGAAGCCCACATTACAAAGCAAACCTTTAATTAATAATAAATCCTGCTCATACTGATTTTCAGTGACCAGACTTTTTTGTACTTTTATTGTAGCTTTTCTATTTAATCACAATAAAAGGTAATTTAATGTTTATATAGAATATGCATTCATAAAGAACCCCATAAAGATCTATGATAATTGACAGCTGTTTCATGTATTATTTACCGGCTGAACCAATACGTTGTTCTTCCCGAACAAGAGGGTCGCTCTGGAATTCTGATGAAGAGACTCTACGTAGTCTCTTGCAGAGGGGGAGGGAGATGGCCTTTCATCCATACTACTACTGGAGTGTCTTTTCTGAATCTGAACGAACGAACAAACACACACACACCAAAAGTTTCTATCAAAATGTTATGCAAATAAGGCCACCAGACAATATAAGTGATAAACCCTAGCAAACATAGTGTTATAGTAACTATTTATCTTGTTTTCCTAATATTATGCCACAACATCTTTCTGTCCAAGTGGAAATATGTTTGACCGCAAATGAGTCATTAGATAAATACTTATGTCTCCTCTTTCGTACATCAAAAAAGCCACAAAACTGGGCTTTTACTGCTCTCTAACAGATAGTTGTAATGCATCAGAAAACAAGCCTGAAGTGCAGTGTTGTCAGATCTATCGGAGACGAAAAACAAGCGCTGTGTCCTGATGTTGTGTGGGTGTTGGCGATGGCCAGAGAGGGTGATCAGTCAGGAATCTGACGGCTGCATTTGGTAATGGAGCTGGGTAATGATGTGAAGCATGTCTCTTGAGTGGAAGTTCATATTCTCCTCAGAAACAGCAACCACACTCAAATGCACTGACCGCAGCATGACTCTTATTGACCACAACCCTCTTCACAGGTCTAAAACATCACTAAACACCAGCAAATAACTTAGATTTAGTTTATTTTGACTTTGGTTTATCATAAAAAAATGAGCTTAGATGTAGATATTACCCATACTGACAAAAATTCTAAACAATTAAACGATCAAACGAAAAGATCATGAGTCCAACATCCTAAAGAAGGTCAATTGTCGTGCATTCAAAACTACTAACCAACATGCAAAAAGTGTGGAAAGTACTGCAGCATAATGAAAAAAAACAGGCCTTATTGGTTGTCACTATGTATTATGACTTTAATGTGACATGCAATTAACTGACTGCTTTTGACCCCTGACATTTTCTTGAGGCACAGTTTGAAACGTCAAGTGAATTTTAAATGGCCTGAATGGCACTTCCATCTTGTTCAAATACACAAGAGCTTTAACTCTTGTTTATTTTGTGCAAACAGATATAAAAAAGAAAAATCAAGTTATAAGATTAGGTATTATTCTTGACTCCTTTTTAAGAACATAACATTTTAAATATTGCAGCATTTATGAATTGGGTTGTGGTGTACAGCCCCATGATATGCCACACCTGTGAGGTGGATAGATTATCTCGGCAAAGGAGAAGTGCTCACTAACACAGATTTAGACAGATTTGTGAACAATATTTGAGAGAAATAGGCCTTTTTGCACATAGAAAAAGTCTTAGATCTTTACATTCGGCTCATGAAAAATGGGGGCAAAAACTAAAGCATTGCGTGTATAATTTTGTTCAATGTACTGTCATCTCGTTTAAGTTTTTGTACATAAAAAATAAAATAAAAATGTAGTCACAGGTTACTCACGCAGAGGGCAGGTCTCTTTGTAGGCGAGTCTTGTCGACAGTGACCACTGTGAATACGATGCCTTTGCACCAACTCATCAGCTGAAGGATCTGTCCAGAAATGATCTGCTGTCTTCATTTTAGTGTACTCTAATGCACAGGGGCCCACTAAAGAAGAAATCAAGTTGTAAACAGATTATCTGCACAATGCCAACAATATTAAGGAAACAAAAAGACAAAAGATCTATGTTCCAAAACCTAGTGAATTGCCTCCCTAAATAGGCAGCGGCATTCTAAGGCAGCATCCTAACCATCATGATTAATCATTTTAAATGCTCCACATTGGCAACAACTCTATGTGCTACTCAATTAGCTATCTGCACGGGGAACTCAAAACTGACTTCAATAGAATTTAATGTTATCCTGTTGCTAAGTCAATGACCTTATACTCTAATAAGCATAAATTATTTGTACAATATATACAGTACAATATATTGCCAAAAGTTTTGGGACAACTGCCTTTACATGCACATGAACTTTAATGACATCCTATTTTTAATCCATAGGGTTTAATATGGAGTCGGTCCACCCTTTGTGGTTATAATTGCTTCAACTCTTATGGGAAAGCTTTCCACGAGGTTTAGGAGTTTGTTTATGGGAATTTTTGACCATCCCCGAACTGTTACCACAAAGTAGGGAGCATGAAATTGTCCAAAATGCCTTGGTATGCTGAAGCATTAAGAGTTCCTTACACTGGAACTAAGAGGCCAAACCCACCCCTGAAAAACAGCACTATAATATCATGAATGAATTGCTGTTATTCCCAATTTCTTCCACGTTGCTCTAATACCACAAACAGTTGAGCGTGGAATATTTAGGACTGAGGAAATTTCACGAATTTACTTATTGCACAGGTGGCGACCTATACCACGTTTCCACGCTTTAATTCACTGAGCTCCTGAGAGCCGCCCATTCTTTCACAAATATTTGTAGAATCAGTGCATGCATATTTGTGCATGCATAGGTGCCTGGTTTTATACAACTGTGGCCATGGAAGTGATTGGAACACCCAAATTCAATTATTTGGAGGGGTGTCCCAATACTTGCAATATAGTGTACTTTAAGCACCCTGCGGATATTACCTTTCACGTAGTGTGTACTACTTTGTTAATGTAAATGTTTAAAAGTGCACAATAAATGTTATTGTCTCCCAAAAGAAACAGAAGATTCTGAACTGCCTGAAACGAGTCGTTAGTAATTTCAGTGTTACTTTCTGCATGAACCTTGTGACAAATTTGCATAATGATATGGTAATGGTCATTTTGTTTCCGAAACATGCTATAAATGATAGACCAATCATAAAAGACTGGGCCCTCTGACCAATATGAGCAGAGTAGGCTCTTGAAAAGCAGGGGTTTAGAGACACTGAATACTTTATTGAACTGTTTCTAACCCTGTGAGGAAAGAGGTGGTGCTGCAATGTAAATGTAAATGTAAATTAGCAACCTTTAAAATAGCATAATAGGGAGAATTTAAGAATAAGAAAGATTTGAAAAAAGCAGGTCTACCTAATAAAGAGGCGAGGATAGGGCCATCCACCGGGTCCATTAGGATAGCCTCTTTCTCATAAAACTTACTGAAACAACATTAAAAGCAACTTTAATTTCAATGCAATATGGAAAGTTTGAATATACCTGGAAAAAAACCTGGTCAAGCTTGCTTTCTCTTAATAACACTATCCCACCTCTCTCACCTGCTGTTTTCTACCAGGTACAGTACAATCTTGTCCAGCACTTTCTCAATGAGTGCGGTGTGGATCCACACGTGTCTGACGGCCTGAGACGAGAAGTTTGGGATCTTGGGCATCTTACGGGTGCTCTCGCTGTATGAGAGAGACTGACTTCGTCTGAAGCAAAGAACGGTCAATGTCAGCAAAAGTCTAAAGTTTTGAATCTGTCAAAATCAATTCCTATGTAGATACTTATGCTTTGAAAGGAGTTTTTGTCAACAAAGTGGTAACTACTAGGCACATCATATACTCTTTCCAGGAATGGTATTTACTGGTAATTTTCCTATAGTGGACATGTAGAAATCTAAAAACAAGCTTCAGAAAGCAAATACATTGCAGGTTTTTAGGTTGCGCACACAATATGTGTACTGTATTTTGAGAGAGACTCAGATGTGTGTTGCATTAGGGGAGATTAAAGTCTTTTCTCACTTGCTCTCAAAGACTAGCTCCAGCTCCTGGGCTTTTCTGCACAGCTCTTCAGCTGGAGGGAAGTTTTTGCCCACTTTGGTGAATAGTGCAGCTATTTTGTTGCTTCGTAGGAAACCAGCAGCTCTCCGCTTCAACCCATGAAGCACACAGGCTTCAACAGCAGCTACACACACACACACACACACACACACACACACACACACACACACACACACACACACACACACACACACACACACACACACACACACACACACACACACACACACACACACACACACACACACACACACACACACACACACACACACACACACACACACACACACACACACAGAAAGAGAGAAAATGCACATTAATGGATCATTTTCCATGAAGAGGAAAGAGTATGTTACCCCAATCCAAGGCTTTATGTGTATCTGAGCCACACACATAAAATAGGGATATGATTGCAAAATCTTGGAAAAAGTAATCATGCTGTGAAAAAGAGCAAATTATACTTTTATGTACTCTTTCAAGTAATGTTTTGAAAGAAATTTATATTTTTATTCAATAAATTAAATTTGTCAAAAGTGACAGTAAAGACTTTTATAATGTTACAAAAGATTACCATTTCAAACTAATTCTGTTCTTTTGAATTTTCTATTCATTAAAGAATTCTGAACAAATGTAGCATGGTTTCAACAAAAACATTAAGCAGTATTTTTTCCCCAAGAAGGAATGTTTCTTTTTATTAGATAAGTGCAACTTTGGTGAGCATAGGAGACTTTCAAAGACCTAATCTTAAACCTTACCGACCCCAAACCTTTGAATGGTAGTGTACATATTGTATTAAGGAAAACTGTATAAGTAATGGACAATGTACAATGAGACAATGTAAACCCAGCAGGTCATTATCGCAAAACAATCCCTGAGACCCAGATATAAAATGAAGGGATTCTGCAGGACCCTAAATGGGTTTATTTTGCGATAAAGGCTGGCTGACTGTACATTAAAAGTAAATAAATAAAAATACATCAAATATTAATTTGAGCAGTTGTTATTTTAATATGTAAGATGAGCTATACCACAAAATGATTCTGACCAATCAATACAGGAAAAACAAAAACTTTTGTTATAACAGCATTAGCATATACATGTATAGTTTGAATATGTAATCAAGCTAAAACAAGCAGACAGACAAGAACAATGAGATGGAATACAAATATGTTGACAGAGATGCACAGACTGAGACACAATGCACTACGTGGCACTGCCTGCAGAGCTGATACTGAGGCTCTCACAGGACTAATCTTGTAGAGCTGCTCGGATGGGGTCGGGGGAAAGCCTGCGTAGCCATGGAAACCCTCACTGACGGAGCACTTGTGCTCAGTGAGAGCTAGGCAGGGCTCTGAAACAACATCAGCTGTTTTATCTCTTTGCCTCTTTCCTCATCCTGTTCTTTTCTGTCTTTTCCTGTCTCCAATGTGTCATGTTTTGTTCTCTTTTACAGCTGTTCTTTGTGACAGTCTTGAAATTTCTCATTTCGTCTTTCTCATCTGACTCCAACACTTTATGATACTCGCTTCTCTTCTGCTCTGTTTATAATCTCTGCAATCTCCTTCTCTGCTTGCATCAGAGTGCCACTTGTTTATCTTCTCCTCCTCTTGCACATTACTCGTCTCCTAGTCTCTGGTGCGGCAGACTGATATGCATTAGAAATAAACATGATAAAAACCAGTCTAAAGATCAGGTTAAAATCTCTTAATTTAGAAAGATGCACATCCATACAAACACAGTAGCTGCTTTCATCTGATGCTGTATTCATTGCTTCTCTTTGACCATGCTAAATGGATTCATGGCAAAGAGAGAAGACAGATAAAAATGAGCAGGTGAAATGAATGAGCAGTGGACGCACGGACCTTCAAACAGGTTCAAAAGGTCTCATATGCTGCTACAGGCACTATCTAATGAGAGTATCTTTAGTTAAATCACAATAGATGAATATTCAGTTTACTTATCATCATGCCATTCAGAACTAGATGACTGTTTCTACTGAAAGAAGTTGTTTACAGAATCCTCAATTTACCAAAATAACAAAAAGCTCCATTAAAGTCTCAATACAATTCATTTGTTTATGGAACAAACTAAAATATAAAGTAATCACTGAAAACCATTCCCTCAAATCTCGTCTTTTGACAGACTGCATAAAAAATTTGTCCATACAGAAGTTTAGGGTGGGTAACAGTTTTTAATGATTTTGAAATAAGTCTTATGCTAAAATTATAAAAACAGTAACACTATAAAATATTACTACAATTTTACTACAATAAATGTATTTATTTCATCCAGTCTTGTGTCACATTATAATATGCTGATTTTTTGCTCAAGAAATTTTTCTCATTATTGTCATTTGTGATGCTTCATTAACATCATGGTAGTTTTTTTCAGGATTCTCTGATTAATAAAACGTTTTTAAAAAAAAAGCATTTATTTAAAACTGTTTTTGTTTGTAACAATGTAAGTCTCTTTACTGTTACTTTTGGTCATTTTAACGCATCTTTGCTAAATAAAAGTATGAATTTTCCAATTAATAATAATATCAATAATCTTACTGACCCCAATGCAAACACAAGGGACCCACTTTATATTAGGTGGCCTTAACTACTATGTACTAACATTGTAATTAATAATTTAATACAATTCACTTATTGTGTACATACATGTTTTTACATTGTACTTACATTTAAAAAACACTTCCCTTACACCTAACCCTACTCTTAAACTTACCCACACCTGTCCCTACCTCTACCCATATCCCACCTGAATATCAGCAAAGGTGTTTTGCAATATAATTTGAACACAGTAAGTACATTGTACTTATTTTTTGATGTTAGTACATAGTACTTAAGGCCACCTAATAAAAAGTGGGGCCAACACAAGTGTAAACGATATTACAAAGTGTAGGCTTTCAGTAAATAACTTCAATCAGTCAATTTCTCCAATAATGCTATTGTACAGCTTCAGGAAAGATGTACAAGCTACTTATAAAAAAGAGCAACCTGTACATTTTTTTTCCCCCATCAATGAAATAAAATCCAATGGGTTTGGAAAAACATGAGTGTGAATAAATGACAGTATTTTCATTTTTAGCTGAACCATTCCTTCAGCATGTTTTCATTTACTTTTTCCTTTGTTGGATTTTGTTTGACCTTATACAGAATCATTTGTGAAAAACGCACACTCTTGATGCATGATGGCCTGCATGCAATGTATGACTACATTATTTTTATTCTGACTGATTCTCAATTCATTCATTTTACTGTGAGAGTGAAATGACAAATCTGTAACCAAGGGAAATGAAAGCAGCTTTATCCCAAAGTAAAATGAAAGGGACCATGCAGAGAGAGCGAGAGAGAGAGAGATTGGATGAGGAAGAAAATTATTTTCCAGTCAAATAAGTTTCCAAAGCAATATTCACAGCAACAATCAAACAGCACGACTCATTCTGTCATAGGAAATGGCACAGGGAGCAGGCGGCCACCTCCGACCCTGATCTCAAACGCTCATTAAAAATGTAATCGTACAGCCTGCGCTAATGGTTTTTAATCACACTGTCCACTCTCACTGACCAGCAATTTACACTGCAACATAATGATGTAAAAGCAGGGTGAGTGACAAAGTGACAAACAGCATGCTTTTAAAGCCACACGTAGACTAGAGCAAAAATTAAGAGGTGTCTTAAAATCCCACAGAACTGTGCACGGTTGATAATTGTATCCTATATCTGTGATGATGAGAAATGTCAGTGTTGACATTTCCATCTGTAGTGTGTAAACATCACTATAATCACGGTGGCTAATTACTCCCCCATGGGCAGCCAGCAAAATCTGGCTACCCTCCATTCATCTCCTATTATCTGCCAGTGTCACACTAGAAGCAGCAGCATTATTATATCATTCCAGTATTAGCATACACACTCAATGTAATTCATCTATTATGGCATAATGATTGTACATTCTTTCTTTTCTCTTCAAGTATTCCTGCTTTTGTTCTGATTTTGTTTAAAAGTGCGCAGAGAAAATCTTTGCTCTTTCTTAGTCCGGGGATTTAATGGAGTTCATAATGATTCTTTCATCATTTAATCACCCTCGTGTTGTTGCAAAGCTTGCTTTCTTCTGCGGCATATAATTTTAGAAAAAAAAAGAAGAATATTTTCAAGAACATTTGAACTGTTTTTGTCCATACAATGAAAGTCAATAGAGCATACAGGAAGGACATGAGAAGTTAAAGATAACAACATTTTCTCTCAGATTCCTTAGAAGAAATAAAAAGTATACAATCGTTACTTGTAGACCACAAATTTGGTAGTATGGGTAGGCTTGGGTGGGTTAAGGTATAAGAAAATTCTCAACAGTGTGATGTAATAACAGAAATTAATTACAGGCAGGCATTTTTAAAATATTATTACTATGTAAAAACATGTATGTAGACAATAAGCGCATTGTATCAAATGATTAATTTAAATGTTAGTACATAGTTGTTTAAAGGTGCCCTAGAATGAGTTGAAAAAAATATTTTAAATTGTTCTTCGATATCTACATAGAGGGTATATGGCTTATTTAAGGGCAAAAAAAGTCCAGATATGGTTTTAAAAGTCCATTTACAACCCTAGAAATTATCCCTAGGATGAAATGGTGTGTATTTGCCTTATGTGGAAGGGTCATGAATATTAATGTAAGTTCTGTTCTGTTCTGCTCACAGTGACAGCAAACACATCTCTATTTTCTTGCATGACAATGTAGAGATTAGGCATTCAACCATATGTTTCAGCCTGTTTCTGATGAAGATACAGATTTTAAAGAACAACCATCTGTTTTAAGATTGGAAATGGGTGCTGCTGAGTGGTAAGTTTAGTCTTTATTTTCAGTAAGAACCTGCAAAACGTAACTGTCAAAACGTTACATCAATACTAGAACTTCAGCCTAAACCTCAACTAGCAAGCATATAGCATTAACTTTACATGTTAACTAGTAATGTTAGCAGTCACAACTTTGAGCCCCCGTCTCTTTAAAAGTGAAAGTGCCCTTTTCAATCACACCGCAGTGATTTGCCCCCGTCTTCAGTATCAGATGCTGAGTTAAACCTGCTTGATTTTGTCCCAGGTTAGAAAAACTGTTCATGGTGAAATGGGCAGAGAAAACTAACAATTTGAATTAAATTGTTGCTGTATTAATTAATTAACTAACTCCATTTTTTCAGTCTAGGGCACCTTTAAGACACCTAATATAAAGTGGGCCCGACAACTTTGTTCTAGAGGATACACGTGAGGCTACTTGAGTCTTCTGTAGTCAATAAATTACTATCTATTTAATCTCATTGCTGTTGTAATATGAAAAGATCTAATTTCCGATGTTTTTCCAATTCTTGCCTCTTCTATGAGGTTCAGCGGAGGTTTAGTGATGTGGCAGGAGACAGTCGAGTGGACATAAGATGGAGACAGAGCAGGGCAGAAAAGAGTCATAATGAATCAGAACTCAGTGAATTACAGGAACAACCGGCTGAAACCAGAAACCAGCAATGCACACATGCCCTATAATCATCAACCGATACCCACTGCCGCAATAGGTGCATAATAAAACGAGTTAACAAGGCCATTAATCAAAAGGCATTTTTCAAGCTACTTTGATTGGTGTTATTCAGAAACACCACTATGACTAAAGAAAGTGGCTCCGAACAAGCTGTTTCTGTGAGCTTTAACTGCAAGGTTTTGTTGTCATATTTCTACCCCAACAAGAAACTTTTGAGAATAATTGCCTGGATGCAGTGAGGGAAAAACAGGCTAATTTACCAACATTTCAAACCTACCAACATCATTTGACCCCTCACAGAATTGTGCTGATTAAATTCCAGGGAAGGTGGTATGGCTGGCAGCAGGGCCGTGCTCAGACATTTTGAGGGGCAGTGGCCCAAACTAAAGTAAAAGGGCACTAATCACAATACATCATATCTCTACACATACACACTCTATAATTATTTGCTACATACTTGAGGGTGCCATGTAGGGCTGGGCGACATGACCAAAAAAGTTTCACAATAAAATGTTTCATATCAGTCAATATCAATAATTATTACGATAAATGTCAAACATCTATAAAACGGTAACATGGTACCAAAAATGGTAAGAACCTAAATAGGGTAAAATGTACATATTGTGACTGTTTGAGTTGTGAATTTGATTAAAATGAACCTTTGGACATCCTTAGTATCATATATTAAGATCACAATAACCATGGGTAAAACCACGCATATAGCACCTCACTATCGTGGTTAAATCTCACAACGCTGTTTAGTGGTCGCATGAACGAGCATTTGCTCTAGTAAGCTCACGCCACACTACCATTTGATATTTTACTTTATTAAAGTTTCAATATGGATATTTTTCTTACAAAACCCCATTTATTCACTTCAGAAGGCCTCTATTACCATAAAGGGCAGTGGCTTGGGCCCAGCAGCCACCTCCCTTGTGCACGTCCCTGGTTGCCAGCATCCTGAACAATAAAAGCGGTTTAGAAGTTGTAAAATGCAAATGTGAATAAAGCTGGGCAGGACAATAAAGCCTTCATAGAACAGGGTGAATATGATCTGGCAGAAATTGCATTATTAATGACTACTCATGTATTCACACTCGATCATTAAACATCATGTTATGATACCTTGATGTGAATTTGCACAGCAACGGAGAAGGTGTGTGTCGGTGTGTGTGAAAGAGCGATAACTTTATTATGTGGACAGATTTACTGCTGACAAACAGTGGATACCACTTACTGCAGCATGATCGATTACACATTCACTTACTGGTCTATATATGTTGAAATTATCACTCTATCTATGTTAACCTACACTCAATAAACATGACACTTCTCCTTTCACTCCTCGCTCTACCTGGGAATTAGCCAAACCATCATGCTGCCCAAATTTTGGCAGGTACTGGAACACAGATTCTCCCATGGAAACGAAAAATGAGATTTCTTTAAAGTGGTCATGAACTGCATTTTTTTATTTTATGTTTCTTGAGGTGTACTTATAATGTTAGTATGATTTTTACCTCAAAAATTGTCATAATTTAGTAAATAAAAGGCTATTTTCTACCTTGAATTTATCCCTCTGATCTGAGCGCTTTGATGGAAGGGGCGTGTCTGCTGTGAGACTTCATTGTAAACGGCCACTGCTATGATTGGCCAACATCATATGAAATAAGAATTCCATGTGGAACTCACTCAAAATCTTTTACTACATTTTTACTATTACAGCTGTTGAGATATACTAATCGTGAATAGTGTTTATTATATCATTATATGTAGACACTCATTATATTGAAATCAGAGATGAGCATTGTAGCCAATGACAGACATGTCTGTTGAGCACATGAATGCAGTGATCTCATCATTTTAACTTGATTTCTGCACTCTTGTGAATTATTTTATCATAACAGAGCAAACACAATGTAAATAAGAGATTTGTTGTGCAGTGTAGACAGCGTCATTGATTATAATGAATGTTTTGGCAAGAGTCCAGAACTCAGTCACCGATAAACTCCCACTGTGTTATTGACAGCTCCAGTGATTATAAAAGAAATGTTCTTTGATCGCTTTCTGTACATAATTTATTCATCATTTAACTAACATTATTTTCATGCTACCAAGAGAAACAATGCAAAGTTGGTCGTTTAGTCACTGGCTTAATTTATGACGCATAAACAGCAATAAATGATTTTGAGACAATCTGACTGTAACAGTGTGCATGAATCATTACAAATCAGAAATCACAGATTATGCATTAGAATTAACACGGTCACATACATGCACCGGAATTGCGACTCTGTATCTCTCTTGTCTCCTTCTGTTCTCAGTAAAGTGCCAGAAGGCAGGGTCAAATATATGATGATGAAAAGTGGAAGAAAGTGTTGATCTGATTCTGCAAAGGCGGTTTTTCGTCACACTATCACGATATGTGATAATCCCATACCACTTTCGGAGCTTGGATTCAATAAAAGCAGTTTTTGAACTAACAAGGAAGCGTTTGAGTTTTGAAACTTCTAGGGTGTTTTATATAATACCTCTTAGAGAAAAATGTGATTTCTCAGTTCATTTCTCCTTGAATGCTTAAATGTATATTATAGCTCTATACTCTTAATGGTGGTAAAGACTATAGATATCTTTTTTTAGATTTAATTTGATACCATGTTGACATATTGAACATAACTAAAGAACTGCATTATGTTTTCTAATAATCAAGAAACCGTAACTAAAGTCTAGTTTATACTTTCAGTTAGCACTGTTTTATAAGTTTATAAAAATGCTTTTGACCATTTTATTCTGTATACAAAAGGCAGTGGATAACAATTCTTAAAAAAAAAAGAATATCTGCATCAGGTATTTTTGCAGCAGCAAGCTTTTTTTTTACACTTCATTTTCTTTGGGCTGCAATTTGAACACCAAAATACAGGAGTAGGTATTTGGGGTTTGAAAGAAATAAAATTATTTCTACTAAAATGTGTCAGCTAAATGGTTCAGTAAATGTGATAAGAGCAATGGTGTCAGTAAAATGTCCTTTGACTTACCACAGAACGAGACAATATGGCTGCTGTCTTCATGAACAAACTTCCTTGTGACTGCTTCCTCCATGATCTGCTTGACCTGTGATGGACATGGAGACACAGCAGAGGCTGATTGAGTCGGCTAAATATGCATGATGAATTATAGCAAACATTGTACAGCTTGTTTTAAACATTGTGGATTGCCCCAATGATTGGTGAACCTTTCGAAGGATGCAGTATTTATGAATATTTTTGCTCTCACAAGTACTCTCATTAGTGCCATCAAACACTCAAAGCTAGAAAAAAACTCTGCAATAAATAACAGGAAGGAGAGAGTGTATACGTGGTGAGTAGGAAGAATGCAGACCATGACTCATCTCCCTTGACTATAAAGAGGAAAAGGAGAAATTGAGAGTTGGCATGCATGATTTATGTATAAAGCACTTTCGAATCGTGACTGTGGATGGTGGTTTTACAGTAGAACCCATTCAAATAAAATGTTACTATTTTTATAATGTCCTGACTAGACTGCGTATATATACAAAGAAACACACATTCAACAGATGATTACATCAGTTTGTTTGGGTGTTTAAGTAACTTTAAGTGAAGGTAAACTGCAATTGTGTGTTCAGAATGTAATATTAGCCTAGTTTCAACGAGAGATATAAAGGCTTTTCAATCTCAAGTGTGGAAGGGTCTGGCTGAAAGAAATTAACCTTCCGATTGGCTTAGGGAAGTGGCTAATGGAAATTTCCTGTTGTGTGTTTCCTCTGTTGATTCATTGCACATGACATGAAAGTGCGGGCAGTAGATGTGAAAGTAACCCTGGGTTAAGCAATGTTTTACACAAGTAATATTAAAAATGGGTTCAGTTCCCTCCTGTTTCGCCTCAAGGCTTGCCTCATGAAATGTGGATGCGCTCTCTCAAAGTTAAATCTCAGTGTTAACATCTAAAAGAAAGAGTCAAAAATGCCAAACAAATACTCAGTGTTTTTTACAACCACGGTTGCTTTACGTGGTGACATTTCAATCCCTAAGGAAAAATGTATTGCTCAAAGGATGCTATTACTAAGCACAGAAGACTTCAATTGATTTCTTAAACTTTCAGCTTTTTCTCTGATGTTTCTTCTGAAATGGGGTCATGTTTGATTCTTTTTAGAAATATAGTTTTTTTTTATTATTCAATAAAGACTTTCACACAATAAAATTGCTATATAACGAATATATTCGAAATAAACGCTGTTGTTTTGAACTTTCTAAAGAAATTTAGCATAGCCATAATGAATAAAATATATATATATATATATATATATATATATATATATATATATATATATATATATATATATATATATATATATATATATATATATATATATATATTTAACAGTATAACAGTTATTTTACAGTGTAATAATATTTCAGTGTATTAATGTTTTTCCTATATTTTTAATCCAAAAATAAAGAAAATAAATGCAAAAATCGGCATTTGCATTGTGGTCAGATTTTGTTCATCACATGTTGTGCTTGTGAAAGTAAAGCAATTTAGCTAATAAGTACAAACCCAATTCCAAAAAAGTTGGGACATTGTAAATTGTGAATAAAAACAGATTGCAATGATGTGGAAGTTTCAAATTTGAATACTTTATTCAGAATACAACATAGATGACATATCAAATGTTTAAACTGAGAAACTGCATAATTTTAAGGGAAAAATAAGTTGATTTAAAATTTCATGGCATCAACACATCTCCAAAAAGTTATGACAAGGCCATGTTTACCACTGTATGGAATCCTCTCTTCGTTTTATAACAATCTGCAAATTTGCATGTTTAGACATGGCTTCTTTTTTGACCAATAGAGTTTTAGCCGGAAACAGTGAATGGCACGGTAGATTGAGTTCACAGTGACAATGTTTTCTGGAAGTATTTCTATTGTTGTGTTGTGATTTTCATTACAGTAGCATTCCTGTAAGTGATGCAGTGCCGTCTAAGGGCCCGAAGATCATGGGCATCCAGTATGGTTTACCGGACATACTGAGCTAATATTTGGCTCATACATAAATGTCTATTGTGAATAAAATATAAGTTTATGAGATTTGTAAATTATTGCATTTCTTTTTTATTCACAATTTGAACAGTGTCCCAACTTTTTTTAATCGGGTTTGTATGCAAATCAGAACAGTAGCTCAAGGTTTACAAATGTGCAGTTTGAAATCGTAAAAAATTTGATGACCCAGAATCATACTATAGTAAGGTAATGCAATAACAGTGTTAAAATGATGTGAATGAAAAGCCCATTACTGTGTTCATAGCATCTTGCTTTAGCATTCAGTCTGTACTCTGATTCTGATATTTACTCCCTGACCTTCTCTTCCATTTTCTCATAACTAATGCATCAGGACAATACAAGCTCTTCAGAGCAAAACCTGTTGATTTGGTGAGACCCCACTGCCTGAGAAAGAGTTAAGGTCTGTCTGGCTTTTTATTTCCCAGAATCTGGCATTTAAAAATTTCAGATCAAACTAAAAAAACTAAAAATATATATTTTATAACAAAACACAATCTCAAACCACCTGTCTAACCAAGAGATTAATGTAGCCTTTTCTGAGTTATTTCCTTATTAAAAAACTATCTACATCCACTCTGCTTGACACAGATGGTGAAATCTAATACAGTGTATTGATTTTTTCTCTGTCTTTTTTCAAAACATAGTTTAAACACCACAAATTACTCACCTGAGCGCTATAAATAACACCAAAGGTTAATGTTTCTCCTCTTCCATACTATAGAATCACACCTATCATAACTCCAGACAGGGAGAAAGAAAGGCGCAAAGGAAACTCTTACACTGAGAGACCTATTCACAAAGGTGCAGATCAGAATCACAACCACAAAACAAAAGCCTGTTATTTTTAGAAACAGGCATGAATTTTGTTACACCAAGAAGATTATGATGCTGCCAAGGCACAAATTTTACTGAACGGTTTATAAAGGCTGGTTTGACATTTTCAAACTCTACAGTGCTTCTCTCCCATGTAAGACAAAAAAACTGTTTAGCGATCTGAAAGAGAATTTAAGAGAAACATTTTCATCGTTCATCATTATTGGTGCTTGCCACGTGCTATTGACCTGAATGATACTACAAAATGTGCAGCTTCAGTAGAGGTGAAGAATGCTCCAGGGTCATGCTTCATGCATATGCAATCAATACAACCAATTGGAGTCTGCATACACTAAAATGAGAGGACCTTTTTTTTTTTCCTGAACTGATGAGTTTAGCTGAAGGACAGCATGCCAGACAGCCTTGTTGATGAACCCTTCAGTGCATCTTTCAGAAGGTTAGAAGTTCATGAAAGCTTTTTGTGGCTGACTCAATCCACAGATAAACAATGTTTAGCATTCTCCTCTACAGGGATGCACAGACAGCTGGACTGATATATGGGCACTGATACTGACCTTTTTAAATGGATATTATCAGTCAAATATAACCAATTCAAAATAGTGAGTTAGTCATAAAAACATTATTAAATTAGTAGATACAACCTGCACACTATTCTATATTTTCTTAAAGGCATAGTGCACATGTTTATTATATATATATATATATATATATATATATATATATATATATATATATATATATATATATATATATATATATATATATATATATATATACACACGTGCAGTTTTTTTTACTTTCTATTAAATCAAAGAATCCTGAATTTTTTTTTTATAATTGTTTCCACAAAATATAAAGCAGCACATCTGTTTTCAACATTAATAATAATATTTTTTTAACAACAAATCAGCATATTAGGATTTCTGAAGGATCAAGTAATGGCTGCAGACAATTCTGCTTTTCCATTACAAGAATAAATTACATTTTTAAATGAATGCCGTACCGAACTTGTCTGGCTATCACAAGACCAAGCTCAATTTAAAATTAAACATTGTTCTCGGGAGTCTGCTCTGTATTTTCTACTGAATAAGAGGTGTGATCAACTGGCATTATTCAAATAACTCTTTGTATGCAATTGGATTGTCCTTCAACCAATCAGACCACAAGAGGCGTGATGAACAGGCAACGACCCATCGCTTCTCTATCTGTCATCGTGTTAAACCCACCAATAGCGCACCAGGTGGATAAACCAGTGATTGGTTTCCGCAAAAGTGTAACAGAAGCAGTAGAAATTAATGCATGGGTGACTGAGTTGCAGGGCGAAATCAAATCGCCGGCAGATCAGGCTGGGTTTACCCAGTCTAGTACCAAACGGTTCAATATTATATTGAGAATTGTGGCAATCCCTAATATATATATATATATGTATATATATATATATACACATACACACTTTTTTTTAAATTGTAATATTTTACAATACTAATCTTTATTTACTGTATTTTGGTTTAAGAAACTTCTTTTAAAAAACAGTAAATCTTACCCAAACTATATAATGAATCAGTATAAGAAAATAAATTTGTTTGGAAAAATAAGTTTGGAGCATCTCTTATCTCTGGAGCCTTTGAATAATTACTTCAACAGAGATAATATTTTAAGCATATCAAGAAAGACCACATGAAAACAAAAAGATAACATTCATATAACAAAGAGTGCACTGCCATAGCTGAATTAAAGATCACTGGTGTGATAAGAGCAAATAAAATCAATCAATGTTTACTAATGGTGTCTAAGCTCTTATTGATCAGCCTCGTTTAGGGTGTAGTGTGCATTGTTGAGACTCTGTCATGCTCTGTGTGCGTGTGTGCGAGTGAGTGAGTGAGTGAGTGAGTGAGTGAGTGAGTGAGTGAGTGAGTGAGTGAGTGAGTGAGTGAGTGAGTGAGTGAGTGAGTGAGTGAGAGAGAGAGAGAGAGAGAGAGAGAGAGAGAGAGAGAGAGAGAGAGAGAGAGAGAGAGAGAGAGAGAGAGAGAGAGAGAGAGAGAGGTCTATTTGGAGCTCAGCTGTCCCTGATGTCTCAGCAGCATGACAAAGGTTTCCATGGAGATAGCATGGAAAGTCTCACAGCTTGGGTTGCCAAGTTACTTCCCAAATGTGTTAGCACCACACTGAACTGTTGCTTAAACTCTGAGCAGACCCCGATGAACAATTCCGACGATGAATAGGAATGGCATTTGTCACCATTTATGCCACCAGCACAAAAATGATTTGCCACATATTACCACGCTTCATCGTGCTGAGAGAGCGGACGTGTGAATTGAAAGGCTAAGAGGTTGAGTGGATTATTACACTACTCAGAAAGAACAGGCAAATTCACACAATGACAGTAATTACAGTTACACTTATACTGGTCAACAGACCACCAAACAAATCCACAGGACTCTCAGTTGGTGTTACTTAATATTAGCATGATCTGACATTTACTGCTGCCACAGTTTATAAAACACAAAAATGCAATACTTTAAAATCCAGGGCAATCCATTAAGGCCCACTCCCACCAAGAACAATAAATAATAATAACCATATTAGCGTCCAGACTAGCTGATGATATTGTTCCATTTATTCTAAGCATGCCCTGCAGTTCTGTCGATCCTAAGAACTAAATCTTTATCATTATAATTATAGTGCTTGGTGTGAACATCAATTTAGGCTTCAACATCAATGTGCCTGATGCTCCAAACTGCTACTTCAACCTCAGTCTGACCTAGAAAGAGCCTGGAAAGCATCCTGTGTGGTGCCAAAACCCAAACCTCCTTTTTTAATCATATTCATCATCATGTGCTATCTAGGTCTCGATGCTGAACCCCACAACTTCCTAGGAGCAATAAAACATCATTAAAAATACTGCCACATGCTGTGTTATTAAATCTTATTAAGTATGGAAATAATTTGTATGACATAGCTGCTAATTAGTTATGCTGATAGTATACAAAGGAGAGACCAAAACATTGAAATGACACAAAAGTAGGCTTTTGAAAAAAAAGTTTGCATTTGCGTGGTATACATCAAATATATAGATCATTTTACACCAATAGCGAAGCTCTGTGGGTGGTGTTGATCTAAATCAGTTCACAGTCCATATGGCTCTACAAGAATAGGTTTTATGCTTCTTAGGGCAACACAATTCCCATGACACATACACATGGTGTTAATGCACAGCAGGATTATCACATATCTTGAAGCAACGGTCTAAAATCTGACTACTTTACTACTCAAAGTAAAAATGCTATTAGATGCTAATCTGTTTATTGAAGGAACAGTTCCATCACTACACATTAAATGATGTTCACTGATGTATTCTTTTATCTGCTACACTAAAAACAGCGATGCCCTTTAAATGTCTTTTTATATAGCTCTGATAGATAATTAGAGACATTATACAGCCAAATATATATTTGCATAATGACCACAAAACTATAATTCACTGTTGTCCAAGGTAACCTGATTACTTTTTCTGTTTCATTCTGCAGTCCATTTCTTCTTACAAACAAATTCAACGCAGCCAGTCATTATGTTTCTGGGTTTATAAAGCAAAAAAGAAGTTACCAAAATCCATCCATCCATCCATCCATCCATCCATCCATCCATCCATCCATCCATCCATCCATCCATCCATCCATCCATCCATCCTTCCTTCCTTCCTTCCTTCCTTCCTTCCTTCCTTCCTTCCTTCCTTCCTTCCTTCCTTCCTTCCTTCCTTCCTTCCTTCCTTCCTTCCTTCCTTCCTACACTCACACACTCACACACTCACACACTCACACACTCACACACTCACACACACACACACACACAGGTTCCGTGGCCCTGAATGGGCTTCTCAGCACTGAACATCTTGTATGTTTTTCTTATCTGACACTCTGAGCTCAGTTAATAGACCTCTCTCCTAATCATCCTCTGATCTGCGTCAGGTGCAGAGTTGCTCCAAATCTTCCTTTATTGCCCCCTAAGGCTACATCTACACTAATCCGGATAAATTTAAAAACAGTTTACAGTTTACAGTTTTCGTCTAAAAACGCCCCGCGTCCACACTATCAATTTCAATCATTTTGCAAAATGTTCATCTGCACTGAAATGTCTGAAAACGCTTACATCCCCGTACTGCGCATGTGCAAATCCAAGACGCTTCGACTTGGGTCATTACCGCTGTCATGACAAATCCTGTCCGCCTGTGAAATCGTGTCCGCTGGTAGCGGTTTTAAATGCCTGATAAAAAGTTGTTATACATGGTTCTGGACAAGCAATTGTTTAAAAATAAACTATGAATTCATTTCCATACTAAGTACACACATACGCACGCAAAACATTTATTTGAAATATGTAATTGATTGCTATAACGGGAGCAAAAACATGTTCTGAATTATTTTGACTGATAAACTAAGTACCAATACAAAATCATGACATAGTAATGTACCTATAATCTAAATAATAAAGATTTAAAAAAAAACCCAGCAATATACAGAACAGGTGCACAAAATAAATAGATTATATACCAGATATGCTTGTATATATCTTATATACTTATATAAGCACTTATAGCTTCATATACTACTAATATATGAAACATATGCTTTGTAAGACATTAAAGACTATTTTAACACAATTTAAACAGCAAAAATCAAACCGTGATTGTGTAAGAATTGTAATCAGGCTTTGAACAGATTACCTATTAACATTTCTTTCAGCCAATAGAATCGCTCTGGGGGTCCTTGCGGACACGATTTCACAGGGGGACAGGATTTGTCATGACACCGCTACTGGTTTATTTACTCTTTGAAATTTTGCAGCAATGTCGAGAAAAGGCACTGAGTTTTTTTAAATGTGTCGACAGTGAGGTGGAGTTGTTGCTGCGAGTAACACATGAATATAAAGAGCTAAAAGCAAGTGAAAATGTAGACTGGGAGACGTGCCAAAATAAATACGGCGTGAATTGGTCATTTGACTGCATCACATGGCTAAAAATGCGTCATCGTATTAAAAAGCCTCCCTTTTCACAGTCCACACTACGACGCGAAGACAGCGTTTTCAAATTTATTCGCTTTGGAGAACGTTTTCAGAACAATATGTTTTCATTGACTTAAAACGCTGTCTCAGTGTGGACGGAAGGCCAAAACTGAGAGAAAAATATACATTTTCAAATGAAAACGTATTAGTGTGGACATGGCCTAAGGTGATTGCATACATCTGAATATGCCCACTTTCATACTATAGTACAGACACACTAAAAAATGTTTGATTCTTCAGCAGTTCTTTGGGGTGGCTGAGGTGCTATATAGCACCGTTACTGTATAAAGAAACTGTTAAGCCCCTATATATTTCTTTAACAGTCTCTCTTTGTTCAGTTGGGAAAAGAATTAAAACATAAAAAAATTACTCTGTGTTTATTAAAAATCCCAGGATGTCCTTCGGAAAAAGAGTAGGGGCGTAACCCCGGCATCCTGGCCAAATTTGCCCATTAGCCTCTGTCCATCATGGCCTCCTAATCATCTCCCTCTCCTAATTGGCTTCATCACTCAGTCTCCTCTCCACCAATCAGCTGGTGTGTGGCAATTAAACACTTTTAGTGCCATTTAGCACCCTTTTTGTTTAGAGTGTAGGTGAAAAAAAAGTATGTGAGCCAAGTAGTATGTCTGAATTCACAGTATTCATCAAACAATGGGTGAACAGTACCTGGGTCTGGGTGACCTACTACTTCTGGAGTGTATACGATGGACACTTCTCCACAAGAGAGAATTTGTTAATGAAAGTGAAGCGACACAACTGATGCTAGGTTCACATGACAAAGATAACATGGCGGATATATACTACAACCGAATTTTATTCATACTAGTACACACACACACACACACACACACACACACACACACACACACGCACACTATACAGAACATACTTTTTTTAACGATCGCGAAGTAGTACCTACTATATAGTATGCGATTTCAGACCAGCAAATATTATTCCATGTGGGTGTAAAATAGAGCTATGCTTTGAGTTCCAGTGCCATTATTATGACACCCAAGGAAAAGCAAAATACATTATTTTCTACATTATGGCTTTAATGTTTGTCCGATAATATAAAATGCTATAATAATAATAAAATACAAAATGAATATAATAATGCTAAAATAATATAACACATTTTTTAAAGTAAAGTGCCTTGAAACATGCAGCGTTATTCATTGTGTAGACGCAATTTCCACTGAAACATGAAAACAGGGCGGGACATATCAAGCAGACCCTCCCCTTTATTTAAATAGCCAATATTATTTCATTACTTCAATGTGCTTTATTACTAAGTGTGTAGTTTATGTTGGTGCATGAATGGAGATGTCTAATGCAGAGCCTGTCTAACCGTTTCTCTTCCATGTCGCTTTAAAATATAGCATTCCCTGTAGAATTCAAAAAGGGTCGGAGTCCGATATATGGTTTGCATATGGTTTGATTGCATATGATCAGCTCTGTGCTATCGTGTCTCTGGACCGGAGATGACTGTGTACACTACACACTGCATTGATTCATATTGGCTTTAAGTTTTGAATGCTTCATCTTCTAAATGCAAATTCTGTCATTGTTTGGAGCACACTAGCTTATAGATAACCTGTTTTGATTTCATGGGGATTTTTACTAATTACAAAGGAATTCATTTGAGTTAAAAACACATAATAATGGCCCTGAGCATTACTGAATGATATATATATTATCTTGAAATGAACTCAAAAGCATTAAATGCACGGCGGACCTGTTCCCATTGCAGACATATGACTCATTAGAAAAATTCCATCTCCTTAATTTCATGTTTACCAGGTGACCTGAATTCTATGCCATTTCACCTGTGCCAGATCCACCATCAAAAAACATGTGGAAAAAACAGTGCATTATTATTTGAACTATAATAAATAAGAGAGTCTCTACATCTAAATAAAAGGTAAAATCTTATTAAGTTATTACCAAATAATAAAACAATAGAACAATATAAATAGAATCTATAAATCGGAAACAAAGTGCATTATGGCTATATGTTAATCAATGTTTGATTCAACTGGAGTTTACAGAGATACAAAGATAGACCTGGAAGATTAAATCCAAAGAGTCCAAATACAGCACACTGATAAATAGTTCTTCTTAGCCACATCAGCATAAAATGTCTTCTGTTTAATCACTTACAAATTCATTAGGAATAAATGATTCTCAGTGGCTCGACACTTTAACAAGCTTTTTTTGGTTTGGCATGAGGTTTAAGTGTTTCTTGCGCACAGTGTAATAACATCTTGCAAACTTGTTTTGTAACAACACATTCACAGACTGGTCTCTGTTCCCAGAACAGTGATTAATTGGCTGATAACAGATGGATTTTTTTTTTTTTTCAATTTAAATATATAACCTGGGGGGGAGAAAGCAATATGGTTTGATCTTCTTTACTATGTTTTAACTGAGATACTATCTTTGGTTCCTGAAAACAATGAGGCACATTACCTGATTTAATTATGAATATTTTGTGACCTCTTAAAATGAGACTCTCAGTTCAACCTTGTAAATGGTTAAAGTCTCTTGAATCACTTATGAAATATTACTTAGACTCTAAGGGCTATTAAATCGATTGTTTAATAAATGCTAATTAAGCACAAAAACAATATTGACCCGGTGTAGCATTTCATTGCTGCCATGAACATTGGGAAAGCCTTAGAAATCACATACAAAATCTTTACTTTACTGTAGTAGAAACCAGTAGTTTCCAGCAACACATTTACCACGTGTACATAGTCCCGCAGAATTGCTCAAACCAGTGCATAAAATGCACACACAAAAAAATTATCCAGATACCACTTCTTTATGTCTGCAAAGTGATTTATCAAACCTTCTCACGATTTGCCTGTCATTAATTATTCACCCTCATGTTCTTTCAAACCCGTAAGACATTCATTTATCTTCGGAGCACAAATTAAGATATTTTCACTTTCTGACCCCTTCATAGGCAGCAATATAATCACCATTTTTAAGGCCCAGAAAGGTAGTAAAGATATTAACGGGGGGGGGGGGGGGGGGGGTAGTACACACACACTCAGTTTCAGTCAATCTCATGTCAATCTTGAGTACCTATAGAGTAGTATTGCATCCTTCATATCTCCGAAAAGTCTTTAGTTTTATTATATTTATAAAAGAAATATAGGCTGTACCGAGTCTTTCCGGAAAAAAAACAAGCTCCTGGAGGCGTATCGTGTGGGCGGGGCTAAAGAATGACGAGCGCGCAAAGCAGTGACGTCCTCAAGCGTGGAGAAACCCATGGCTATCGATCAGATTCAGCTAATACATATATGATCCAGAATCAGATTCGGAGGCTGAAATAAATTGAACAGGAGAAACAGCAACAGCAGGACGTCCGTCTCTGTGGTATGTACTGTATTTAGTGGCCTGTCAACATTTGTGTGGGTTTACTCGCCGTTTATGAGGACATGATTCGGTTTACGGACTATTGTATGTGACTAAACCTTAGCAGTAGCAAGCAAAACGGTTTTGCACGTCAGACTAGTGTAACGTTATACAGAGACCAACAATGGAGTAACCGTTAGCGCATTTGAATGACGAAGCACGCGATCGTGTCGTTTACTGATGTTTACTCACGCAACGATAGCCAACAGCACAGACATTTGAAGCAGTTTTACTCACCGGCTGCTTCCAAAGCAGGACCGAACCTTTATCGCTGGGACCGCTCCGTCAAAAACACACTTCTTTGGTATGATTTGGTGAAGTCCAGTGACAGCAGTGAACGTGAAGATCCACTTTGCGACGCGACTGAAGCGATGTTGTGAAGCTTCCCGTCATTTCTGCGTTCAAATCAGTTCAAATGCAGCGCTGCCTTCCCGGAATGCTGTGCTGAAGCGTTGAAGTCGCTTGATGTCACCCATAGGAATAAAGTGGAGCGTGCCGCGGACTATAACGACATAAGTGTTCACGGACGAGTGGATCTGCAGCTGAGCGAGTGTTTATGGGCGTGCATTTCCTCTCTCGCTCTAGTCACGCGCACGCGCACCCTACCGGGAGAAGAGCCCGTACGGCCCATACAAGGACCTTCCGCTTTATCGACGTCAAGCCGACCCATACTCGAAAAAAACTCTCCGAAACTTGTGAGAAACCGGAAGGAGTATTTTTGACACAGAAATACTCCGTCAAACGTCCAACATTAGGTTTTGAAACTTTGACTATGTTTAGGATGGGAATCCAAGTCAGTGTAAAAAGCTCAGTATGCATGAAACAGCATTTCACCCCCCCTTTTAAATAGTCCATGTGAACACAGAACTATTTGTGTGCAAAAAAACCAAAACAAAATGAACGACTTTATTTTAAAAAAAATTGACGTGGAACGGAACCCGGACATGCTGCAATGTTTACAACTTCAACAGTGTAGGAGACTGACACTAAAGAGAAGAAACTGTTGGATAAATTGTTCTGTTTTTTGCACACAAAATTTATTCTCTTCGCTTCATAGCATTAAGTTTGAATCACTGTAGTCACATGTCTTTGCTAACTTGCTGGGCCTTGAAAGTGCCTATGGGTTGGGATCAAAAACCTCTCAGATTTCATCAGAAATATCTTAATTTGTGTTCCAAAGATGAACAAAGGTTTTAAAGGTTTGAAACAACATAAGGGTGAGTAACTGACGATAGATTTTTGCAGTAAAATATCCAAAAATCACCAGACCAGTGTTGAACCAGACAATTTGTAAATTGTGAGAAAATTGCTATTTAAACCAATTAGCCAGGACGTCTGAGGGAGGTCTTTTTTTTACTCTTTACTCTTACTGCAGTGTGAACTAGTGTCACAGCGGCCACCGAGCGAATGCAGAGAGCAACGTCATAACACCATTTTAAACATACTCAAATGTATCTAATATGATAAACAGAGCTGCTTTACCAAATGGCCCCGTCGACAGTGTCACGTCATAATAAAAGGCATGTGGCTCCAGCGGCCTTGCTCAGCTCCCTCAACATTCGGTCCTGCTCCGCTTCATACTACAGTAACGTTAATAATCACATCCATTGATTTCTACCCGAGTCCTGTCCCGATTCTTCCCCACCGGCTGTGAGGGGAAAACCACATGTCCCAAGATTCTGAGCTCAAACTTGGGGTCATCAAGCTACAACTTTGTTTTGAATAGGCACCCTCTAGCGGACGGAAAAATTGCATAGTGTAGCTTTAATGATAAAATTATTTTTTGGTGAACTAACCCTTTAAGTCTAATTGACCAATTCAATGTTTTAATTAAAAAAATATAGCAATGTCATCCTAGCAAATTAGCAAACTTGGGGGAAAAAATAAAGCAGGACAAATAGCCATAAATCAATTTAAGGTGGAAAAAGAGGTTATGTGAGAATATGATAAGCACTGGATTTAACTGGCAGCGTTAAAGGAAGCTGGGAGAGAAAGGTAAACATATTGTGGGCTGCTGGGTAGAGTGAGGAAAGGCTTTCTGCGCATGACCCTCTCCTTGTGTCAACACAGGTGTGGGAGAGAGGGAGAGAGGGAGAGAGGGAGAGAGGGAGAGAGAATCACAGACAGATATTGACAAGACACAGAATGAGCCTTTTTGTTGCTTTGCATTTCATATCAGCAATATAATATCCATAATAATGATCTGCCATAATTTTAGGTAACAGCTGCAAAAGGGTAAACATGCACTGCAAATGCCAAACGACTCAAGAAGTGACAGGTCGCAGGCAGCTATGCCGTAAACACGGAGTGGATCAGAAATACATTGTCATTATGAGCACCATGCAGCGCAGGGTGAGAGTTCACCTCCCACCACTCTTCTTGATTAGCTGTTTCTGTCATCATAATAATGCGTTTCAAGCGCCAACAATTTAATGCATCTACTGGGATACACTGAGACAGAGATTATGGACCAGGCACTGACTGCCAAGAACCTCAAGTTGAACCAGCCTTCGCATAAAAAGCCACTACAGATGTAAAATTCATATTGATAGACTAACAGCAAATGCTCTTTCTTGTAACTGCAGTTTTTTCAGATAACTGGACTATGATTTCGTTTAATTTGGGCATTACATGTCTGTGACAAAAGAGAGGGTCCAACGAGGCTGGTGTATGGACCATAATATGTCCTTTGGCACAAATCTGTGAGTTTTACATTTTAAAATAGTAATATACCACAGTACCAGTGAGTAAATCACGACCACACAGGAATGATAATAAGTACATCAATGACTGCAATCACAACTCATAATAGTGAACCATAAATCAAACTAGAAACAGTATAGGGCTCGTGTGAATACTAGTAAATCATTTAAAAATTCACACCCAAATTCATATGAAACCTCATCCATTAAGCAAATGCTTAAACATACACACACAGAGAGAGCGCTGCTTGCTTAACACAAAAGGATTATTGAAACCTATTAATCAAATGAAAGGACGGAAAGGCAAAGACAATACAATGCAATTTGTGGTGCCAAATGATGACTGGCCTCAAATCAATAGCACAAATCAATCAAAAGATGCCCTGAGCATTAATATTTACATTGCCAAAAGATAATCTATGAACAAACAAAGGTATTTTAAAGAATAGCAGTCAGTCTGAGGAGTGATATGGGCAGTTTTTACATGTAGAAAGTGCTTTAAAAATGTTTCTGGTTTGTTAAATGGACATGTGGACGATAATAAATAGTGCATCTGAATACAACGTAGGTCTGTATATTAAATGCACATAAAGCCATTAAGAAAGGTGTTATTATAGCTAATACTATAACATAAACCTGCAAATCTATTGATGCTCTCTATTTTATTAATACAGACATGAGTATGCTTTGCAAATAAATAAATGAGATAAAAGCTGGTATTAAGTTTGACAGGTGCTTGATGGAGAAGAAGAAAAAGAAGAATCAGCTGTAGCATATGAAAAAATAGACATGTAAAAACGAATAAATAATTAATTATATTGCTACTCTAGACTGGGAGCGCCAATTTTGCACAGTAGACTACAACAACTATACAAACAATTAAATCAAATAAATACGCTTATTTTGCCTTGGCAAATTTATTTTCAGATATAAGGTTAGCTCCAGTGTTTGACATGCATCTCGCATTTTTTTGTGGACATGTCTGAAACATGAGTCACATTTTAAAGGGCGTTTCAGCCTTATGTTCACTTGGCTTTATTTGTTTTTACTATCACTCACCTCCTTCTTCACGTTTCGCAGCAATTTCTGACGGGTTTCGGCTTCTAGGAAAGAAAGAAAGGTATGCAAAATAAATGTGAATAAGTAAAGTAAAACGTGACATTGTGGTTTAGAAGTAGTTGGAAAAATGAAAGCAGAATATTCTCACCTGCTGTTGTGGTTGCCATGATTCCGGTGTTGAGCTCTCACGCACTTCACTCCCCTGACGCTCAACACTCGACTGGATGAAGCCAAAGCGGTTCAATCTTTCACTGACCGGCAGCAGGCTCTACTGCGAGATCACGTGACTTGCCAGAGAGGCTCATGGAGGTGGAGACGACAAACTCTTGTATAAAGGACCTATAATAAACCTAGAGTGAGCTATCCGTTCGAACTCATATTCATCTCAAGGGCATCTGTTCGATAAAGTGGTATTTCGTTTGTAAACGAATCGTTGTTTTAAACAAAACAAGGGGAAGTCGTTTTTATATTGTTTAGCCTAGCCTCTGTTTTTGTGTTAGATTAAAGCACGACCTATATAAATTGGATAGTTGCTTTAAAAGAAAATGTCATTGGTTTGAGCTGCCAAAAAAATACACCCTCACTGAATAAGTCGCTTTTTTTCGAACTTCTTTGATGCCGAGCTCCAAATTAAGTTTTTAGCCTAATAGCCTGGCTACATGATGAATCGCATAGCCCCCTTGAGATTTTTTTCCCCCTGTTAATATTTCTGCAATTACACCTTGTGCTCGTATTTATATCCTCTGTTTAGATTAGAACGAATGCTCGATTTATATCGCTCGTCCTGTGAATCGTTTATTTTCGATGAATCTTTTTGGGTCTGAATCGAACTCACTCAAGCACGTTTTGAGCGTTTTTTCTCAGGAAACACAGATGGGAAACACTCCCAATTGCTCTTTTACAGTACAAATTAAAATATCCAAAAACCCACAGATAACAATAGGCTATATATTTAGTTGACTTAGCCTACATAATCCCAAATGTTTCCAATAATGTTTAAATCCAGGGAAATAAGCAATTTGAACCAGGACATACGTCGCCTATCAATGACATACCTGCGTGCTTTACCCTCATTTCCAGTTTTATTTGGTAGAAACCATGGAAACACCAAAGAGGCTTTAATATGTGTTTTATTAGACAGGTGAGCAATCATTGACAGAACTAGTCATTGTTAATATCTCAACACATAGGCTATTGTTTAAATCTCATTTCCTTGATTTACAGTGAGTACCATGTTTTACCATGCCTAATATCTAGATTACTGGAGTGTGCAACAAGTGTCTCATAATAGCCGCTGAAAACGCACAGTACCATTATAACTTTCAACACACTCCAATATAGTAAAAATTATCATGATGCGCGGCTTTAATCCACATACGCATGACTGGAAGAAGTGGAAGCGGTCGTCTGTAGCATAATAAAAGCTCCAATACTTTTGAGATGTGTGTCACGCTTGTCTCTCATTAGTAATCACTCTAGCGGCCTCGTTCCGCTCCAACAGCTTTCAGCCCTACCCTGCTTCATAATGTTAATAAATCTTTAATACATTAGCTCATCAATGGATATTATTTCTGCCCGAGTCCCATATGATTCTTTTCTACCGGTTGTAGAGATAAAGACAACAACTTTAACCATGTAGTTATTGCATCCTTTTTAGCCTGACGTGGTCATACTCAATTGTAGTCATGATATGAGTCTGAAACTGCTCCATTGGGCTGTGATTATGGGGCGCGTTTCAACCGAACCAGGAAAGACATCAATTAGATAGACCTACAACCAATCAGAGCAACGAAGCAACGCATTGTCAAATGTCAACGCAGTTCAACTGCACTGTGTTGCCAAGTCCGCGTTTTTTCCCCGCGGGTTGTTTTCTATGTCCGCGAGTTAAAGCGATTATTATGTGATATATAGACCCATGAGTGCGAATTTTAGCAAGCAACCTTGCCAAAATAACACACATTTTACCCCCCAAACGCCATTTTCCCCCCGGAGAACACCCCGAGAAGCTATTGTTTAGGGCTAGTAGTTGCCGGGTTTTGTTGTAAAAACTTGGCAACCCCGTCTGCACGCTGGAATCAGGCTGGAATACACGATCTTTGCCGGTGTTGTAAAAAAATAAAATAATTTAATGATACACAGAGTACTCACCCAACATGATCATCATTTCTGAGAGAAACTGACGGTGAATGCATATACAAACAAGCTCTCCGTTTAGGATTCGAAAAAATATAATCCAAGCCCCTTTGATGACGTGCATGATTACGTTACTGTTTATCATCTGTCCGTCATCAGCTAAAGCCCGCCCTGATGATTTCATTGGTCCGAACAGTTTCTGTTCGGAGATAATTACTCCTCTATGGAGCAAGGCCAGACCGAACTGCCCGACCTAAAAAAATTGTGGGCGGGGCTAAGTTTGGCTGGCATCCAGGCTAGCCATCCTTAGCAAGGTTGAACAGTCTTGACTAATGCATTATTATCATAAGTTGTATATTTTAATATTGTTTTCCTGAGCTAACATGAACATAATGGAAAGTTAAAATTAAATGCTGAATTGTTCAAATATATGTTTAAAGTTTCCAATATCCTATTGACATGCTATGACATTATTGATAAGAGAAGCAAGCTACTGACATTTGTCTCTACTGCATAAGAGCTGGAAAAACAAAAGGAATATTTGCAATTGAAATGCACATTGAAAGTACATCCTCCTACCTAAAGTCTTTATAGGTTTATTTATTTATTTTTTGCTGTCCAAAGACAATGTGCTTTACTTCAGAATAAAATAGAAAGGAACAGTTCAGACCAAATTTTGGAAACAGCTTACAGGACCAAATCTTCAGCGGCTACATGTGTTGCTAAGCAACACTGAAGGGCCCCATTAACAGCACTAATTGAGTAAAGTCTGGGGAAACTGTGTGATCTTATCACCATCTCTCAGGGGGAAATGCCAGCTCATTGTTAAGGTAAGAATTTTGAATAATGACATTTTATCAAGACAACCAATACATTAGAAAAGGGTAAAATAGAGAAGATCTGAAAACAGTTTAACTTTTTAAAGGAACTTCATTGGCAAGAGCTATATCTGTGCTCAATTGAGAGTTCTGGGAATATGATCTAATATATATATTCCCAGAATTATAATTATATATATATATATAGTATAAACCCACACCAAACATGCATTAAACATGATTACATGTTTCTTAGTTAACTAAATACATTATCCTTAATTATCTAAAAGAAAAAAGAAAGTAAGAAATAATTTACCTTTGTTACATTATGGTTTTAAATTCGGCTTTAAACAAAAGTTGCAGTAGTATTTTCTTCCCTATATTGTGACAAATATCCAAATATAATGGCTTCTTGAGCAAGAAAAATGTAGGGCGGGACTTGATTTTGTCCACAAGGAATTGATTAGATGGTTGTGGTTTGCTATTGCTGTGATCTCATGTGAGTGAAGCTAGAAAACACATTATCAGAGAAGAGATGTAGAGCCATTTCATCAAGAATTATACGCACACAAACAGTGGATTTGGCACAGGTTTTACACCGATTTGTCCCAATTCGACGTATCCAATACACCTAACCTGCAGGTCTTTGGACTGTTGGGGAAACCGCAGCACCCACGCTAACCGGGGGAGAACATTCGTCTCTACTGCACATTAGAGCTGGAAAAACAAAAGTAATGTTTGCAATTGAAATCCTCATTGGATTTAGGGCATGCTTCCTTCTGGCTCAGGACCTTCTTGCTGTAAATGTCACCAGTGCTACCCACTGAGCCACCGTGCCGCCATGTCGACGAATAACAGCCGCAAATTAGCAACAGGCCTGTTATTGGTCATCATTCAAACACTGAGTCATTGAATTCATAATTCATTAATTCAAGGCTCTTGTGTGTGGCAGCACTTATGCTGATTGTGTGGGCTCTTTGAGGGAAGCCTCAACATCTTTTTTTCAACTTTGCTCCACTAGGGGATGGAAACCATTTAATAGCAATAACAAATACCTGTTTTTACCTATAATGAATAGCCTAACAAGAGTATCTGTGTCTTGGCAAATTGGAAACTGAATATGTCAGTTGAGTTCTGATTTATTCTTCACTTGTTAGCAGATGGTAAAATTGGAAAATTAAAGGGTTACTTCACTGCTGACAAAATAGTCTTTCAATTAAACTTAGCTATAGCAGAAATGCAAACATTTTTACATATGTACATATGCTGTTTTCCCTTTTGCCAAATAGGTAGGAAAATGCCTCAGGTTACGACTGTGACCATGCATGGTTCACTGAGAATGGAACACATCTGATGGGGTTATGGGGAATGCCACAGTGTGATTGCATCTGAAGCACATGTACAAATATTCCAAACCATGTGGATACTGAGACCTGAGTTCGCTGAAAACCACTGCACCCCAAGGCGGCAATTGTGGTGGGGTTAGCAGATCAATTTCCTGAGGAGCGGGCACACAATAATGTATGTGTGGTGTGCGTGTGTGATCTGCTCTCAGAGGACCTCTTTCCCGAAGCCTTCCCTGACAGAATGACGGTCCTCAGCTGCTCCATAGCAGCAGCCCTTGGGGCCTGGGACCAGCGAGGGATGAACCTTTGGATTGTCGCTGCCTGTCAATTAGCCTTCTGAACCGAACTGACATTGTCGCCGAAGAGGCCAGGAGGAGACAGCGGCGCATCCAGGAGAAAATATTTATCTTTTTATTTAATCCCTGAAAGGTTCAACCAAGGATGTCTCTCCGCAGCCATCAGTTCTGGCATGGAGCGACCGATGGCACGATTAGTCTCATTGGTGGCACCAATCTTCATCATCTTCACAATCTTCACTATCTTAATCCAGGTCCCTGACCCGCTGCCATATATCCCTTGCCAAAGATGATGTTGTTCTACAGGGTTTGGTGGACACGGTCGGGCCTTGAAGACATAGCCATGCTCCTAAGCGTGGACTTCCAGATTCCAAGTTAAAGCACTGGAACTGGCAGATGAGAGCAGAGAAAGGGCTAGGCACATCTCAAACTCCTTTGCAAGTTCCATCTGTGGCCCCCATGATCTGAGCCATCTGAACCACAAATGATTGGAACCTGGCCACTTTCATCAAAGAGGGCCAGGTGGGAGCACAATGAGCACAGTCAGCACAGTCTGCATGCTCCTCTCATGCAGCTCACACATGATCTGGACTGCTTATTCACCATATCTAAATTATATAGGCCTTATGGAATAAACAAACACCAAATAGGATGAACAGTAACACTTGCTAAAAACACAGAAGCTAGCGTTGATTTGTTCCAGGTATCTTTTATAGATTGGCCAGCAGCTATATCACCCTGTAGCCCAAGACTGGTTTCCCACTGAAGATAAGCCGGGCTGAGCCTGGTCAGTAGCTGGATGGGAGACCAACTGGGAAAACAAGGTTGCTGCTGATAGAGGTGTTAGTGAGGCCAGCAGATAGTGCTCATCCTGTGGTCTGTGTGGGTCCTAATACCCCAGTATAGTGATGGGGACACTGTACTGTCAAAGAGCACTGTCCTTCGGATGAGACGTTAAACCGAGGTCGTTACTCTGTGGTCATTAAAAAAATCCCTTTCGCCTTATTCACCTGGCGGCCATTTTGAAAACTCTAACGCCGTTGAGGGGTACACAAACCCGGAAGTTGGATTCTGATACGGTACTAATCAGTAGCAGCATTCTGTGTCACTCACTTTCTGTCTGCAGTGTGTAACAAAATCATGTTATGCATCACTGATAATATGTTTATGTATATAGTTTTCTTCTGTTAATGTTTTTTAAATTTTGCTCCTAATGTAATTTCTAATGTTCTGTCCTTTTCTGGTACGTTTTTCGATACTTACAATATACAAGCAGGCCATTTGTATTCCTCCATACCAATACATGTAGAGATAGTTACCATTACAAACCTAGACCAGTGTGCCTCTCAATGTTTTTGAATGACTTATTTCTTTCTGATGTTCTGACCAGTTGTAAAGTTATGAGACATCTTCCATGTGTAATAAAATTGTACTTTATTCTTTAGATAAATGGACATTTTATTTTACATATATGAAGATCCAGTAGCTTATACATACACATATCTCCCACATGTACATTAACTGTATCAACTATAATACTGATCTGCCCACATTGACACTATATGATAAATTAAAATAAGCTGATAACATCACCGTTTTCTCCAGAATGACTACAGCTGAATCAAATTTTGTTGCAATATTGTCCTGTTTAACACCGTGAAGCTGCTTTGGAACAATCGGCATTGTAAAAGCGCTAAATAAAGCTGACTTGACATGTCCTAGTCTTGCTTTTGCTTGAGTCTTTCAAACTTCGTCTGCAGTAAAATGCAGAAACTACGACCAGGATCCCTTCTGATATTTTTTATCCACTCTCGACGTAGTTTCTTATCCTTATCCTGACAGAAAAAATTTTTTTTGATCCGGTTCCCTGACACACGGCCGCTCGGTCCTCACCAGCCGAGAGGCTCTTCCTTGCGGTGCAATGCGATGGTGCTGGACGCCCGGTGGACGGCCCGATCCTCCTCCGCCCCCTGCCGACTGGCGGTAGCTCCTCTGCTTGAGGGAGCAGGAAGCGAGCTCTGCGTTCCCTGCTTCTCCCCATTAGGCGGGCGGCAGCAGGCTCCGGCCAACGCCGAATGCTGGCAACCCCACCTCGACCCAGGGGCACGGTAACGAGCTCTCCATCCCACCGGTCTTCGCTCGCTCCAGCACCATTGCCTCGGACAGCCACGCGCAGTCTTTCCTCATCCGCACTCCCCGAACTCCTCAGCACCGTGATCCCACTCAGCCGCGAGGGCTATTCGACAGTATGTCCCTTCTTCCTCCCGGGTTTCGGCACCAATGTAACAGGGTTTGTAGATGGGAAGGAAGGAGGCAGGAACCAGCAAAATGAAAGTAAAACAGGCAGCCCCTCACGGACGACGGCCCGCACACACATAACATCACACATGTCTTCCACGGTCTTCGCTCCTCCGTTTATGTTCACGGGAAGTCACTCCGCTGTGAGACGAGACTGGTGTTGTGCACAGCTGGCACTCATTAGCACTTGTCACCGGCCCACTCTCACGGTCCCTCGCCTCACTGCTTGCCACAGGCATGTTGACGTCCAAGGCCACACACACGTCTGGTATGGATACGAGAGAGCAAATATTGCCTTGCTTTAGTAGGAAATAAAACTTACCAAACTTTTAGTCAACTTGTATTGTTTCTGAGTGCAAGAATTCAAGGAGTAAACGTTCAGTGGGAGTGGATTACTTTTTTGGTTTCCAGTGAAGGATCCAGTGTGGCTGCAAAGAACTGTAAGTACAGGAGAGAATGCTGTGACAGTCAATCTGAAAAACCTCAGTGTTTGTAGACCATGAACACAGTGTCACTCTGTCGATCCAACTGTCCGTGGTAGGGATACATAAATGCGGAAGTAGTTTTCATGAAAGCACTGGAGATTTCAAAAGAAAAGTTATATTTAAACATTTGACATCCATTACACATTTCATACTCATTGAACGTCCTGTATACATATATCTTGAAATTAAGCCTGGTACTAAAGTGGATTTGTTTCTGTATATCTGAGTTGGTTTGAGCTGAAAATATTAAATGCACAGGGAGTTCAATTATATAGTCTGTTATATTAATACATTTAAAGCAGCACTTGGCAACTTTTGCTCTCGGGGTCCCCCTACAGTTTGGAAAAAATAATGTCCTCAACTACTGTCATAAGATCTGTCATCCTACAACCGGGGATGCCATCGTGTGTGCATTTGTTGACATGACAACCCTGATAGCCCTGAACTAGTGATGCGTGGGTCGTCTCATAACCCGCGGACCCCGTATGTCTATTTAATGGTCGTGGGTGCGGGTTGTAAAAATATACACAGTGGTGCGGTGCGGGCCAAATAACTTCATAAAAGTGGCGCCGCGGGTTGGTGCAGCACTAACAGTTAACCTGAACACTGCAAGAGGAGTTCACATGCAGGTGTTCTTCTGGTGGCGCGTGTGAAATGTCTTCACCCCAGGTAACGTTACAGTCAGTGGCATATGTTTCAGCATGTCATATGAAGATAATTTCATGGGTTTTATTTTTTTTAAATGCCAAATAATCACGATGCTCACGTTTACTAGCCAGCGTCATTATAGTAATCTATTGGATAGCGTTTTACAGAATCTATATGATACTTCAGTTCAATGTTTGAGTGGTAGGTGATCACCGTAACAAGCATGATAGCATTTTATTGCTTTCCTCCAACAAAACCTTTTCTTTCTTATTTGTCTCTGCTGCTTCGGACATGACTATATTATCCGACGAACAAAGTTGGGCTCGCACGTCCGAATGTAAGGAAGTGTGGGTGTTGGTGGAAGTGACGTATATGCCGTAAAGCAGTCAAATTTTGTAGTTCTTTTTGTTCTCGGGTTACTACCCGAAACCCGAAGTTTAAAAGTAGGATTAAAAACGACACAGACCCCATCAGGCTATGGCAGACGTGTCCTTCAACCTATTGTAAGTCGATTTATTATCACAAGAGTCTTAAAAAATATATTATGAAGGTTAAAAAGTTACCTAGTGCTGATTTAAATAATAATTTCTTGCCTAGCCTACTGCTTTTCTATGGTTGATTGCATATCTCAGTACACCGGACACAACACCATGGGGATTGCTCATCAGGGGCAGGAGAAGTCATGCAGGAATCATGAAACCAGTGTCTGTCACAACTTTCAGACAGATTATTCATCTGAAAAACAAGAATAGGGAATAGTATTCTAATTTGCAGTTGGATTGATACCTTTATAGGCCGTTAATTTAATGGATTTACAGTATTGCGAAAGCTTAAACAGATATAGACCAACTTTACATACCAGAAGGTATCCACTAATGATTAACATACCTAGTCACATTCTAATTTCCCCTTTGAAAATCTTGCAATTAAAAAAAAAAAATCAGCATGTCAATTAAGGTGCACAGCTGTTCCCAGTAACAGAGATGGAAAGGGGAAATCACTACTTTCACAGTAATCATATCATACTAAATAGTATGATTCTAAAGAACATCTAAATAGTATGATTCTAAATAAAAAGCACAGTTCATTTACAGTTATAAGGGCACATTTTGCTAAAATTATAGAAATATCTGATAATATTTGATCCTGTTAAAAAGGTATATTTTATACAGAACAAAACACTATAACCAAATCCATGATGCATTTCATCGTAATTAAATAAAATTAGTTGTTTATAGCAGAGGACAACATAACATAATTGTATGAACAACTTGCAACACTAGGCAGTGTCCACTAGGTGGTGACTTTAAAACACGAATAGGAGAGCACATGCAACAGTAGCTTGTCTTATATCTCAAAATAGTAAATCTGCTGTGCTGATAAATATAATACACACAGAGTAATCACACAATTTTCAAAATAAAAATTGAACATTAAAAAAATAAAGGATGTGACTTAGCAATGTAGAAATATACTAAATAAAGGATTAAACAAAGACTACTATTTCCCATGACAACAGGAAGATCAGGAGGAAAGATATCGCTGCTGTGTTCCCACAGGCTGATATTGTATATCAGAAAGGTTGATTGACACAGTGATGATGATCGGACAGGTGAGGGCAGACCTAAAGGAGAAAGCTGTCATGTAGATTGAGCTGGCAAGAGGAGATACGGTCGATTTAGGTGGACAGGAGGCCAGACAAATCCAGTTTTTAGCTCGGTGCACATGACTTATGGAGTGGAAGAGCAAAATCAACAGGCAAAAAGTTTTAATCCATGCTAAATAAATAAATAGATGGACGGACGGACGGATGGACGGACAGACAGACAGACAGACAGATAGATAGACAGATAGATAGATAGATAGATAGATAGATAGATAGATAGATAGATAGATAGATAGATAGATAGATAGATAGATAGATAGATGAAATTAAGACAAAATGAAGAACATTTTATCAGATAGCATTGATACTTTGATGCAATATCTTAATAAGTATTTATCATATACGTCTCTCACGTCTAACACGCCTCACTTGGCAGCCTAAGATGATCAGATGATTCTAACTGGACTGGCTATATGTTCTGCTAGTAGTTTGTATTTCCTTCTCTAGGGGACTACACAGTCTCCTATTGAAAACATAATTTAATTGTCTGCACTGACGAATGCAATTGCCAGAGAAGAGCTATCATACATATCATAACTCTTATATCTCTTACATTACTCTTAAACTGTACCTCATAAAACCCTTCAGCATAAGAATTGTTTATTATTTTTTGTGGCTTTATTGGATAGTAAAAATGGAAAGTAAGGGTGAGAAAGAGGCCAAAGGATCCATTGGGATATTACCCAGGTCAGACTTGAGTCTGGGCCAGAAAAAAAGTGAACCCCCGTAAGCCAGCAGTATTTGTCCTGAGCGTGTCCTGTCACATTTATGTTCTGTCTGTTTCATTACCATGGACTTTTAGTTTTTATTTTCAGTCACCTTTGTTCAGTTTCCTGCCACTCTATCTGTTTGTCATTGTCTCATCATCACTGTGTATTTAAGTTCCTCTTTGTGCTCACATCAGTGTGTTATTTGTGTTAGGTGTGGTTATTCTGTTCTTGTGTGTCGTTCCTGGGTTCTGTATAAATAAATCTGCTTGCGTTTAGATCCTGCATTTCAACCAACCGTGTGACATGTCTAAGCTCTGACTTTAAAATGGTCAATATTGCAAGTCAAATTGATTTTTACAGTATTCAAACTTGTGCTTTATTATTGAAAAAGGTGATTTTCAATCAATTATACTAGCATGGTGTATAATTGTAATATGACAATGCCATTGTTAACTTAAATTTCTGTATGGACTCATGTAACCTATTTTCCAAGTGAGTGAACCAACCTGAATCACACAAAAAATGACAGCTGTCAGCTTGACGCTGCTAAAGAGTAAAAGAGAAATGGCACATCACTTACGTCAACCATTCTGAAATATACAATAATAAACCACTGTTATGTCTATTCTACCATACATTCACTACTCACCTTTCCATGACAAAAGAAGTTGACCAGAAATGGCTTATTCCAGTAATGCTGAGCTACTTCTTTGTTGGCTGATGAAAATCTGTCACGCTGTCCTACTCTAGATCTCAAGCATGAAAGGATCAACAGATGAGTCTTACAATTGTTTTACACCAGAAAAATGATCCTAAAAATGTGTTTACATGTTAAGTCACCATGAAATCATTTTTTATGGAATATTCAAAGTTGTACAATTCATGTGCCCTCATAAACCTTAAATAAAATAACTTCTTTCTTTTTACAACAACATCTCTTCTTCAACATCAATTTTCAGTGGGACAACCTGTCACTCACATGACATCACAGCAATATAACCACAACCATCCAACTACACTGCAAAACATTTTTTATTACTGAATATTTTTGTCTTATTTTAAGTACAAATATATTTAAAAAATCCTAAATCAAGATGCATTTAGATAAGTAAAACTACATCATATATTTTTTCTTGTTTTCTGAAAAGCTTTTGCTTAAAACAAGCAAAATGATCTGGCAATTTCTGATTGAAGTCTTCTGTTCCAAACAGGAAAAAAAAATTCTTACCCCACTAGCAAATCATTTTGCTTTTTTTTAAGCAAAAACACACTTTTTGAAATCAGAAAAAAAAAAACTTTTGTAATTTTGATTTAAGAATTTTTAAATATTTGGACTGGAAACAATTCAAAAATGCTAACCAAGAAAAGCTGTTTTTTTTTTTTTTTTTGCAGTGTATCCGGTCAAATCCTGAGAGAAATCAAATCTCACCCTAATTTTTTTAAAGCTGTTTTGGATATGTCACCAAAAAATAAGAAAATACTTTTATTTTTTTGTTTGAATTTGTAATACATTTTGATAAGGAATGTTTTGAAAGTGTATACATAACCGTAATATTGTTATGAAAAAACTTTGTAATAACTATTCATTTTATTATTTTTAATTATTTAATAATATATTTTTTGCCCTTCTATCTGGATGGTTTTCTAATACCTCATAGTCTCTACTGGGGTTTAAACAAATCTGACAGCAAGTTGTGTCTATTATACAGTAGGTATTGAAATATCTTTACAATCCTCTGATGTCTTTACTTCCATTATTATGAGTGTATTGTAATGTAACAGTGTCTCTCTGCCAATGTTGAGGTAGTGGGGTGTGACATCATCTGTCTGGCTAGAAATATAGGCCTACAGGTTTACAATTACATTGTGTCTCTTCCCTTTACTTATGATGGTCAAAAGTGGCCTTTGTGAATATGTGAGATCTTCACAATTTAATAATTGAAAACTATAACAAGATGGATCATAAATGTATTTTTTTTCTGTCACTTACTTGCCTAGCGAAGAAGTATGGTCACACTTACATGTTCTGTTAAAAAAACAATTTACAGTTTATCAAGTAGATTTTGAACGCATATTGACAGTCTGCATTGGATGGTTTGGATGGTCGAGCTCCAGAAAATAGCTAATGAGTTGGTTTTGAAAGAATCATTTGACTGTTAAATATTTTTTTTAAACCAAAGGGTGGGAATTAAGAACCCTAAACTTTAAACCATTCTAGCATTTAAACAAAATGTGATTCTTCACTGCAATATTGTTCTAAATATAGCTGAAAGAACCTTTAAAGAGACATATTTTTACATTTTGTTCAAATTTATTTCTAAAAAAATTTTTTTAGTTCATGATAATGTACAATCACGTCAGTTGCTGTTGTGTCACATTATGTTTCCGAAGATACCGGGTCGCTTTATGTAAGAGGTGGCTGCATGTGAATAATCCCCTGTGGTCCAGTGAACAAAATGCAGATGTGCTCTTTTGAATGTATTAAGTTATCAGCACCTTGTGTGTGTGTGTGTAAAAGTGTGCTAAGAATGGATTACTCTCTGACCAAGGGCTTAAAGCAGTGAGGATAGTACTTCAGTAGTTTTGATGTTTATTTTATGAGAGCAGCAGAATGACTTGACAAGGACTTCGGCATGACTTAGCATTTTACGATCACTTGCTTATTTAATGACTTGAATGAATTATTTGATGAAAGAGAAAATCTCATCTGGTGAATCATCATTGGCATTTTTTTCAAGTAATCCATGAAATGTTACATTTTTCATGCAAGCACATTAGGCCAATTAATAACCTTTATTGTAGCCAAAAGGGCCTTTAGTGTGTTACAAATGGGAGAAAAAGTACATGCCAAACAGTAAAATAAAATAATAATATGATGCACAAAAATATTAGGTTCTTCAGCGGTTCTTTGGGGTCGATGAGGTATAGCACAATTACCATATAAAGAACTGGCACTGTAAAAAAATATTCAAAAAGAAGTTACCTGGTTGCCTTAAAATTGAGTTCATTGAAATTAAAAATTTGAGTTAATACAATTAACATTTTTGAGAATCGACAAATTTTATAGATTTTATATTTTATATTTTTATATTTAAATTTTATATTTTATTTACAGAACATCTAATCCAGTAGCCCCGTCCACCGACTCATTGAGCTGATCGGCTAGTGCTGGCTAGCCAAGAACAATAAACATGCTGAGGAAGATTAAGATATTGCGCTATTCCTGGTTGTGGAAGAACACAGTCGCTGCATAAGCTTCCTTCGGATCCTAATATTAGGAATGTGTGGTTGAACTTTATTTTTAATGAAGTTCCAGCTCACGTGGGGAACATGTCACTTCAGTTTACTGCGGAATCGTTTGTAAACAAATATCTGGTCTATGCTGGATTTGGATCCAACAGAAATGGTGCAACACATGAGTTGTGAGTAAAACGGGCTTTTATATGTAATACTATTGCATTGTTATAGACTGTTTTGCTTATGTGTACTTGTCTAACGTGAACATACCTTTAGCACTGGACACGTATGGGCCAGGGTTCGTAAAGCCCAGTGCGCCGATGAATCTCAAAATATTCCGTTCTTGATCTGTGCTGTTGTCTCTCTCGACTTGACATTTGAAGACTGCATGCATGCATGCGTGTGTGTGTGTGTGTGTGTGTGTGTGTGTGTGTGTTGCGCGTATATCGACCGATCGTGCGGGCTATGTGTAATATAAATAATAGTCCAATCAATCGCGGGTGGATAAGAAATAAATCATTGTGTTTGTTTGATAAAGACGTTTACGAGCTCTGTGATTGAGAAAATCATTCCAGTTGCCGCTTCTCCCTCAATCTCTCCTCTCCCTCATGTGAACTGAACTGACAGGGGAGCTTAAGCTCATTAAATATGCAAATATTATCCAATCCTAGCCAAGTCTCCAGTGCATCACGCCCATCAAAACCCAGCGTTCAGGAGAGAGCCTCAAAACCAGTGTAGAAAATAGCCTATTAATTATTGGTTATGTTTTTTTTAAATGTAAAAACCACACAAACGTCATTGGTTGACCTCAGACAACAGTAAAAAAAAATTAAAAAGCCAGTTCATGACACCTTTAAAAGATTTTGTAAGCATATTGGGTAATTGTGCGTTTTATTTGTGATGACGAAGTGAAACCAAATTGTGCTATTTTCATGATTTATCAAAATTTTTTAATGTGGTTCAGATACAATAATTTTATTGAAACAATTTCCTTTATTGTATCAGCTACATTTTTTTATTTCAATAAACTTACAATCTTAAAGGGGTACTTCAGCGCTGGGAAGATGAATCTGTATTTAAACTGGGTCATCAATGTAGTAGAAATGTGAAATTAATTTTTGAATTTGGTGCTTTCTAGACTGAGAAAAGACAGAAAATGTATTTTTGTCTCATAGGGATGAAAGACTACAATTCCCAGAATGCTTCGCTGCCCTGTGAGGCCATTCCCAAAGCAACCAACTTGATTACTGTGACTGAGTTGGAGAAGACACTACAATTAAAAACTGAACGTGTCTGTTCAATATAATGAGTGAGTCACCGCGCGAGTCTCACAGACAGCACTGAGCACTAACTGCAGGAGTTAGATAAATAAGCTGATGAGCTCTCGTGATGAGAGCCGAGGTAATCGCGACTACACTTGCAGCATACATTCACAACGCAAGTTCAGTCTGGCGCGTTTCAGTTCATGCCTTTGCAAGCTTAACTTTCATAGAAATTAATTTGAGAAGTTAAAAGACTTTGCTCAACATAGCTCCGTTTAAATGAGTGCCTGTAGCTGCCAGCTGAGCTCTGAGTGTGATCTCCATCCCCCATGTGGTTCAAAACATGTGGAAATGGCTCCCTCTGCTGGCTGTAGTCTTTAGCCTTTGGCCAAACATTCCTCCTATGATGCAAATATTGTCAATTTGGATCATAGGAGGAATTTTTCCAGAAATAAAATGCATAAATCTCTTGTCTCAGGGGGATATGAGAGGGTGGAAGCACAATCATTCTAATATACTCCAGGGTTTCTACTAATACAAAGCCATATGCTAATCGTTGAAGTAACCCTTTAAGGCAATCAGGTTACTTACTTGTTTAAGTTAAACCAACAATATTTTTTTTACAGTGTGTTATGGCTATGGTTCTTCGGCGGTTCTTTGGGGAAGTTGAGGTGTTATAGCACCAGTGCCTTACAAAGAACCCGTTAATCCCCTCTATAACTCTAATTCTATTCTTTCTTAGTATCTTAATTTATTTATTATACTATAATTTTTTTTTTTTTAAACAGCATTAAAAGTGTATTTCCTGAAGATAACGTGGTTCTCAACCTTTTTATCTCTGCCTTCCTGCTAAACATTGCATTCAAGTATGTACTAATAAATGTACTTCCATACAGTACCAAAAGAGGTTCCCCTTTCATTATGATCCAAAGAACCGCTGTTGGGCACCATTTTTGTCAAAGCAATAAAGTGCTATGACAGCTCATATGGTTCTCAAAGCACCATTTTACATAGCACCTTTAAAGATAGACATTTAAAGTGGTTCTCCTATGATTACAAGCCAATAACCCACTTTTAGTGCTAATTAGCACCATTTTTGTTTTGAGTGTATGTTGATTATGGTATGGGTGACGGTTATGAATAAAATGCCAACGAATTCCATTAGTATCAATAGTAACAAAGAAATCTATGATGATTATCATCATGCAGGTATTATAGTGCGAAAGATATGAACCAATAAATAACATGCTGCAACTACAAGTAACAGGTTCTGGACTTCATCCTTGTATTCACACGATAAAGCAGCTGTCAGTCTGCCGTTCAGCAGCACTCTGCTTACGGCCCTGTGTGATCCAAGTAGACATTCACTGATGGGCAGCAAGGCATGTTAAGGGAGTCCCTGTCAGCCTGATGTTCTTTTAACCGCACACATAAACTCCCCCTGACAGCAGCACCCAGCAACTTGCCTATAAGCTCCATCGTAGGGGTCTGTTGCGCTTCAGGACTAAGCTGCCCTTTTAACCTGATCCGACGCCAGCATTTTACATTTTACCCTTAGTAATCACAGGAGAAACAACTAACCCCCCCCAAAACAAGCTTGAGTGTTACATCACATTTAACGTATCAGGGTCCGTTCAGGTTCTGATGATCCATAATACTTTCAATCGTTGATGTACGTCTAACACAACAGCAGGAGATCAGTACATAAAAATAAAAAAATTACTTCATTATTTGAACGGAATAAGTACTTATATATTGACTAGGAATAAATCTTAGCAAACTGGCAAGCCGTCCTAAAGGTTCTGATTTATTTTAGCTATCGGAGATGTAGTTTGCAATGTAAAAGCCTCTGTACAGTGCCAAAATAACTTCCTATTACACTGGCCTAATGCAGTTAGCTGCCTTTTAGCAGATACTTTTTATCCAAAGCAGCTTCAATCATGCAATCCATTACTCATGTAGAATGCAGCTTTCAGGTATTGTTTCATTTTGAACACCACCCAAAATACCTCAAATGATCCATTCTTGGTTTATAAGACATGTTGATCTATTACACAAGTAGGCCAAGACCTACTTGGCCAATGAATAAACTCAATTGTCTGGAAAATCTTGCAAGTATAGGTTGCAGATATGTCTTGTGTAAATAATATATACAGTATAAATGGGTGGTCTCGGTGTAAGGAGGGGCATCAGTACCGGGCAGTGACATATAAGGCTTTAAATAGCAAAGCAAGTTTGAAAATAAAGTCATTGTCGGATTTTGTTACAGGATTGCAGACAAATAGGGTCTTTTTTTCCCAATGAAAAGTTCAAGTTACAGTTAAATAACCTCTCAGGTGGGAAGATATTTAATTGTCAAAGATCACAGGAAATGGTTTCAAACTATTTCCCATAAGAATTATTTTAGAACTAAAAGCTGTAGTTAATTGTCAGTTTGCTTTCATATAAGGTGGTAATGGAGTATTAATGTACATTTAAATTATATAAATATAAAATGACTAGGTGACTGTACTTTATCCATATTATTACACAGCTACTCATCATTTTAATTTAAAGAGATGAAGATTTCTTCATTATTTATCGGAACTGCAGAGATCTACAGCTGAGGTGGGAGACTCTGTCAATAGGACAACAATCAGTCGTATACTGCACAAATCTGGCCTTTATGGAAGAGTGGTAAGAAGAAAGCCATTTCTTAAAGATATCCATAAAAAAATGTTGTTTAAAGTTCGCCACAAGCCACCTGGGACACACCAAACATGTTGAAGAAGGTGCTCTGGTCAGATGAAACCAAAATTGAACTTTTTGGCAACAGTGCAAAACTTTATGTTTGGCGTAAAAGCAACACAGCTCATCACCCTGAACACACCATCCCCACTGTCAAACATGGTGGTGACAGCATCATGGTTTGGGCCTGCTTTTCTTCAGCAGGGACAGGGAAAATGGTTAAAATTGATGGGAAGATGGATGGAGCCAAATACAGGACCATTCTGGAAGAAAACCTGATGGAGTCTGCAAAAGAGATCTGAGATGCAAGCTATGCCAGGTTTATGTGTATGAAAGAAGAGAGCGCAAGTCTGTCATAATCATAGCAGATTGTAAGAGAAGTTGTACTATACTGAAGCCTGCTGTGTTGTACAAATTAACTTTAATTAAGTATATATTGAGATTTCACATTTTACTGGCATGTGCTTACCAAATTTTCAAAGATAATATGAGGTTTAATAAGCTAGCCAGCTAACAAGCTAGACAGCTAACAAGCTAGAGCTTAAAAAGCATATAGCTTATATGTTTTCTTTATCTGTATGGTCTGACTTACAGGATTGCCATGGACGACTGTGAACATTAGGAAATATCAGATTGACTGACCAATCAAAATATCCAGAGAGCCACATGTGGCGCTCTTTCAGGGATTTTTACTGGGGTCCAGGGACTCCCAAGGGCCACAAAAAGAAGTGCTAGGGGAAGTGCCCGTGGAAAAGTTTACACATAACAGTACAGTATACAGAGTGTTAGAGGTAAACAGTTTATGACCCAAGACCAGTAGTGAAAAATGAAGACCTAGGGTCAGGAGTGCAATTAATTAAAGAAAAATTTATTGAAGAATAGTTTGCAGTTTCAACAGCAGAAAGCAGCTTCAAGTCTCACAAGGAGTTCGTAGGCCGCACTCCCTCTCTCCCCGTCTCGTTGCCCCGCCCTATCATACATACAATTGTCCCAAGAGTTATACTGTTTTCAAGGTCTATCCATGTCATTACTGCAATGCGGATGATTCTGATTGGCTCAGAGTCATGGTAAATTTCCACACATTGTCAGTTAATCTGATGCACGTCTCCATAGAGAACGTCTTTCACCCCGGAAATAGGCCCGTAGTGATCTTCAAGATCTGGACCAGGCACCACCTTGCCCAGAACAACAGCACCCATCTCTTAGGATGTCCATTGTACACATCAACACTGATCTGTAACACAGAATATTGCGCACATACACAGTCTCTCCAAGGTTGGAGCTGATTAAGCTCCAGTTCTAACCCAAAGCATACTGATAGCATGTGCTTGCTCTCAGTGAGAGGTACAGACAATAGTACAGGCAATATTCATCTTGACTCTTTAGTGTTTCAGTAAAAGTAAATATAAAATGAATAAAATATGAGAAAAACGTGAGCAAACACTGTTTTTACACTCCTAGCATGTTAGGGGTGTGTGAAACCTCCACAATCCAAACACACAACACCTTGTTGCTATCAAGTGTTTAGTGACACATCACACATCTCTTGGCCAGACCCTCAGTCACTCATCAGTGACCAAATACACACTTTAGAAAACAAGAAACAAGGAGGTGGTTCTCTTAGGAAAAATCATAACTGGAAAGAATCATTATAATAAAATAGGAAGATAAATAGTGATTAAGGCTTTGATTATGATTTTAATTAGGATATATATATATATATATATATATATATATATATATATATATATATATATATATATATATATATATATATATATATATATATATATAGTATTTGCATATTGTGATAAAGTTCATTATTTTCCATAATTGTAATGATAAAAATTAAACTTTCATATATGTTAGATTCATTGCACACCAACTGAAATATTTCAGGTCTTTTTTAATACTGATACATTTTGGCATACAGCTCATGAAAACCCAAAATTCCTATCTAAAAAAAAAAAGCATATTTCAACCGACAAATAAAAGAAAAGTGTTTTTAATACAAAAAAAAAGTCAACCTTCAAATAATTATGTTCAGTTATGCACTCAATACTTGGTCGGGAATACTTTTGCAGAAATGACTGCTTCAATGCGGCGTGGCATGGAGGCGATCAGCCTGTGGCACTGCTGAGGTGTTATGGAGGCCCAGGATGCTTCGATAGCGGCCTTAAGCTCATCCAGAGTGTTGGGTCTTGCGTCTCTCAACTTTCTCTTCACAATATCCCACAGATTCTCTATGGGGTTCAGGTCAGGAGAGTTGGCAGGCCAAATGAGCACAGTAATACCATGGTCAGTAAACTATTTACCAGTGGTTTTGGCACTGTGAGCAGGGGCCAGGTCGTGCTGAAAAACAAAATCTTCATCTCCATAAAGCTTTTCAGCAGATGGAAGCATGAAGTGCTCCAAAATATCCTGATAGCTAGCTGCATTGACCCTGCCCTTGATAAAACACAGTGGACCAACACCAGCAGCTGACATGGCACCCCAGACCATCACTGACTGTGGGTACTTGACACTGGACTTCAGGCATTTTGGCATTTCCTTCTCCCCAGTCTTCCTCCAGACTCTGGCATCTTGATTTCCGAAATGACATACAAAATTAGCTTTCATCTGAAAAAAGTACTTTGGACCACTGAGCAACAGTCCAGTGCTGCTTCTCTGTAGCCCAAAAGTGGCTTGACCTGGGGAATGCGGCACCTGTAGCCCATTTCCTGCACACGCCTGTGCACGGAGGCTCTGGATGTTTCTACTCCAGACTCAGTCCACTGCTTCCGCAGGTCCCCCAAGGTCTGGAATCGGTCCTTCTCCACAATCTTCCTCAGGGTCCGGTCACCTCTTCTCGTTGTGCAGCGTTTTTTGCCACAGTTTTTCCTTCTCACAGACTTCCCACTGAGGTGCCTTGATACAGCACTCTGGGAACAGCCTATTCGTTCAGAAATTTCTTTCTGTGTCTTACCCTCTCGCTTGAGGGTGTCAGGTCGGCAGTCTTACCCATGATTGCTGTTTTGAGTAATGAACCAGGCTGGGAGTTTTTAAAAGCCTCAGGAATCTTTTGCAGGTGTTTAGAGTTAATTAGTTGATTCAGATGATTAGGTTAATAGCTCGTTTAGAGAACCTTTTCATGATATGCTAATTTTTTGAGACAGGAATGTTGGGTTTTCATGAACTGTATGCCAAAATCATCAGTATTAAAACAATAAAAGACCTGAAATATTTCAGTTGGTGTGCAATGAATCTAACATATATGAAAGTTTAATTTGTATCATTACATTCTGGAAAATAATGAACTTTATCACAATATGCTAATTTTTTTAGAAGGACCTGTATATATACATACATATATATATGTTAATCACAATGAATAGCAATAAATGTGCATATGCAGTCGCACCTGTCTTATGAATCTTTGTGGACTTCATTTATCTTCTTATTTAGCTTCTCTTTCACTTGGGCATGATCCAGGCCTCACGGAGGCTTCCATTTTGTGAGTCTAACTTTATTTGCTGCACTCTCTAGCCGCTGACTGGCCTACACGATTACTGCAGTCTCTATATCTAGTTTTTCGATTAGCCCGTGCTAAAAGCTGTGGATTTGATTTCAAACTCTTTTTATTAGGTTTACCTAACGAGGACAGTTAGACCACAGAGCAGATACACTCTCCTGGATCTCCAGCAAATAATATTACATCTGCCTGCTCAGGAAGCCAGAGAAACTCAAAATGTTATTCACACTGCTCTGCTGTCAAAATAACATGGGTCTGAAGCCTCACAATCCATTCTTCATCCAATACAATGGCATAATGCAAAGTATACAAGACAGATGAAGACAATAAACAACCTGAGTAAACAAAACAATCTCCAATACCACAGCTTCAACAAAACCCCCACTGATATTAGAGTATCATATATTTAATTACTCTGCTTGTAAGACAACTGATTTCGATAAAAATGAAAATAACAATCTAACAAGCATCACAGTTTTTTTGTTTTTACCTTAAACTGGGAAATTTCCCCCTTAAACAAATATTATATTTTATCACACTATGTAAAAGAGACTTATTTCCCAAATATTCATGTCTAATTCCTAAAAATGTGTATTATATTACTGTGAGTGGTTCAATAAGGTTTTTTTTGTATTTTTCATAGCTCTGTTAGTTATATTGTCATCTATATGGCGCATGTCATTTTATTTTGTGAATGGATAACCAAAGGACGAGTTCAGTAAAAATAAATGAACAGAATGAAGGTTCATCTTTGTCTAACTTGTCACAATCATTTCTGTCAGTGACGTTATCATAGTTTTCCTCATCAGTAATTAAATTCAAAGTGCTAATGACTGAAGTTTAAAACTTTGTCACCACCATGAATTTGAGACCTAAATTGTTTTAGTGTGTTTATATGTAGGCTATACAGTGCATAACATCGTGTTTCTAGCTGATTATGGTAATTATCTGGTTAACCACATCTATGATAATCTTTATCATCGTAAGTAGAAACAGTACCGGGTTTGTTTGGTAGTGGTCCAACAAGTTCTATCAGCTTGGATTCCAGCAGGGGGCTTTAAAATGTATTAAATGTACTACATATGAATTACTAAGTATTAATAGGCTATTTAGACTATTCAACATGGTATGTCTGAAACAATAATTTTCCATTAAAAGCACACATTGAGCATACTTTATAGACCCACTTTATATGAGGTGACCTTACTGTACTAACATTTAAATTAATACTTTCATTCAGTGCACTTTTGTTTATTCATGTTTTTACATTGTGCTTAGAGTTTTTTAAATATCTGCATGTAATTATATCTGTAATTATTTCTGTATTTACATTTATAATTACACTGTTGACACTTCCCTTACACCTAACCCTACCCTTAAACTTACCCATATCACCACACCTGTCCATAACGTTACCCGTATCTCACCTCGCCTCAATATCTGCAAAAGTGCTTTGCAATACAATACGATCACAATAAGTGCATTTTACTTATTTTGTGGTGTAAGTACATAGTAGTTAAGGTCACCTAATATGAAGTGGGGCCACTTTTATTTCATCTTCTTCATAATATTGTCATTATTACGTTGACAAATAGAGCAATATTTCTCGAGGACTCGAGCGCGCTCTTGGAAAAGTCCATTTGAATGATAGCAGTGCCGTGCGCGCGGGATGTCAGGGGTGAGTGATGGTGTCGCGCGCATCTCCCGTGTGTAATCTCATTCGATCACAGCTCTCGCGCTCAGGTGGGGGACTCTTGGTTAATCCTGAAGCTCTTACTCCCACCAGCAGGGAAATCAACCACAGCAGCATGCTGCGGTCCCCCACACAGACTCTTTTGACCGCACGTCGAGCATAACCCCCCAAGAAAACTATTCTTACTACTTTTTACATTAAAAAAAAACTCTTAAAAGCCATTTCTTACGTAGTCTATTAGTACTTCTGCAGTTTGCCAAGTCACCGGACCACCGAAGATGCCCCACCAAGAGCAAGTGATCGCTCACGGGAACCTCTGCGCCCCGGGTCCTCCAAACAACGCCGGGTACAACAGCAACCCAGTGCCCGTCATCATTCAGACAGAGTCCCGTGATAAATGGAGCAAAAAAATGGACTTTCTTTTATCGGTGATTGGGTTCGCGGTAGACCTCGGAAATGTTTGGAGATTTCCATATATTTGTTATCAAAACGGCGGAGGTAAGTTTTTTTTTCTTCTATGAAGTGCGTATTTTTTCTCTAATTAAATGTCAATTACATTATGCAGTACTAAGCAGTCACAAAACATTGTTAAATTGTTTCTTATTACGTTACGATCTGTGCAGGTGTCAGTCTTATTGGGCGGATGAACTGTCCATGGTGCTGAAATTATTCTTTTTTCTTCTTCATTTTAAATCGATTCGAAACGCATTATAATCGAGTAGAAATTAAATGTGTTGAAAATACTGTTTCCATCTATCATCATCCATCTTTTTATTTCACACTGTAGCCTATAATTTCAAATAATTATTTATCTTAGGGGGAAAACATACCTAATGTGTTTATAGGATATCTGAAAGCAAAAATATAAGATTTGGGGTAATATATTTGCAATAAACCTTAAATAGAAAGACTTTTTTTTTCATTCACATTTTCATGGTTTCACCTGTTTCTATCAGATGTCCATTCAGTCCATTCTATGATACAGACTGACCAGATTCAATAACGTTGTTCTATTCTCAATATATGAAGCATGTTTATTATAATTCTGCGCATTTAAACTTCTGCCTCTGTACACCTGTGAAGCAGATCCTGCCAGCTGCAGTCATCAATCATGCTAAAGTTATTCATGATTTAATCTGTGCAGAAACTGAGATCAACAAGTGTTAGACTATAAATAGATAAACATATCTTCTCATGCCATTATTTTTTAAAGTAGCATACTAATGGTATGAAATGGACCAGGCTTTATTGACATACAGAACAACATTTAATTAATGGAAGATTTAGGTGCTTGTTTTTTAAGCTTGTTTAAAAGCTGCAAATTCTCTCTTGTTGATCTCCCATATTGTTGTGAGGGGGAAAAGACCTGTTGACCTGTTATAATTCTGTTCTTCAGGTGCATTTCTTATTCCTTATGTCTTGATGGCTATATTCGGTGGGGTGCCTCTTTTCTACATGGAGTTAGCTCTGGGACAGTTTCACAGAACAGGTGCCATATCCATATGGAAACATATTTGCCCTATTTTTAAAGGTAAGGTATATGTCATTAAATTCTGTCTCATATACTGTACCATATTGCATCTTTTTCTTTGCATTAAAGTCTGGATGGATATTTTAAAAAAAGACAAGGGGAGGAATGAAAAGAGATGGGGAAAAAAAGAGAGATTTCATTTAACAAAACACTGACATCATTTCCCCTTCCCTGTCAGGTATTGGTTTCGCCATCTGCATCATTGCACTGTATGTGTCCTTCTACTATAACACCATCATCGCCTGGGCTCTGTTCTACTTCTACTCGTCCTTCAGCAGCACTTTGCCCTGGACAAGCTGTGATAATGAATGGAACACAGAAAACTGCACTAACTACTTCGGTAAAGACAATGTGACCTGGACAAACTATTCACGATCACCCGCCGAGGAGTTTTACACGTAAGTGCACGTAAGTGTCTGCACTGAAAGGGGGCAAATATGGCAGAGAAAGAAAGACAGAAGCAGGGGAGGGAACGAAAATGAGGACTAGTAGCTATGCTGTAGCAAAAAAAAAAAAAAAAAGACAAAGTGGGAGAAAAAAAACAGCATTACAGATGAACAGGTTGCAAATGTGGACCACTGCAAATCTCTCTCTCTCTCTCTCTCTCTCTCTCTCTCTCTCTCTCTCTCTCTCTCTCTCTCTCTCTCTCTCTCTCTCTCTCTCTCTCTCTCTCTCTCTCTATATATATATATAGCAATGAAGCAATGAAATAAATTAAGAGATCACTTAACATTGATTTCTCATACAGTGCTGCGTAGATTACAGATTGTAATTTATTACTGAATACAAAAATTGCATGATAGAGTTAGTATCTTATGACATTACTGACCCTACATTTTCCTCTCATCTTGTTTATTACATAGATTTGATAATCTTGTTATAAAAAAATTATTTAGAAAAAAAGGTTGCTTTAAAAGTTTAAGTTCATTGAAGTTAATACAATTAATACAATGATTTTTTTTTTTTGAGTTTCAATAACCTTTATTAAAATATTTTAAAAAGATTTTGTAAGCATATTGGGTAACTGTGTGTGTTTTATTTCTGATGACGCAGTGAAACATGTCAAATACTGCTTTTTTCATGATTTATCAAATTTTTTATGTGGTTCAGATACAATAATATTTTGAGTTTCTATTTATTAAACAAATTTCCTTCATTGTATCAACTCAAATTTTTAATATCAATAAACTCAAAATTTTAAGGCAACCATGTTACTTACTTTTTTAAGTTAAACCAACAAAAACCAACACTTTTTTTTTTTTTTACAGTGTAGTGACATAAATGTAGAGAGAGAACAAAAAATGATGTTGAAAATTGAAAAACAAACAAATTACATTATGCCAAGTTTTCCCAAACTGGGGATTGTGAAGAAAATGCAGGAGTTTGTAAGTTTATGAAAAGGTAATCATTAATTCAACCATATATATATATATATATATATATATATATATATATATATATATATATATATATATATATATATATATATATATATATATATATATATAGGGTATATATACCCTTTGAATATATATATATATTAAATAAAAACAATCAAACAATCTAAAACAAAAAAGATGAAATGTGTGGCCTCTGTCTTGGAAACGGGAAGACTCCCTTAAAAGATCAAAAATACGAATGAGTAAGAATCACTAAATGATTAATAATTGTGAAATTAAGTAATCATGTTATCAATAAAAATGGAACTGTAGTCTGATTATGAGTAAATGTAATATAATCTAATTACAAGTATAACATTTTTGGAATCTGATTTCGTAATCCAGATTACATATAATCAGTTATTATTATCACTGTCACCTGAATGAGTCTGTAGAGGTTTTTTTCCAACATTCTTTTAATCTTTTCCTTATTCAATTTAAAAAATCTGCTGCTGTGCAATCATATATTTCTGAGTCAAATTTAAAAGGATTGATTTAGCATAGTAATTATAAATGTAACTAATCTTCAGTACAGTAAAATAATTGATTCGGGGAGAATTGCTTTCACATTTTATATTGTTCCAACATGTCTTTCTTATACATTTCAGAACCTTTTTGTTGTAGTGCAGTGTATATTTAGATAAACCTGTGTAGTATTGTATGCATCTGCTTTGTGGTCCAGGTCACTGAGAGTATAATGATGAATATTTTCAGACTGCATCTTTGTAAATCCGTATTAAAACAGGAGGAATGTTCTGGCAGTTCATGAATCATCTGGGCTTGGGAATGTGGGATACATTCGCTGGCAGCTCATGCTCTGCCTCTTCCTCATCTTCACCATTGTCTACTTCAGCCTGTGGAAAGGAGTCAAGACTTCAGGAAAGGTTACAGAGTCCTTCAAAACTAAATAAAACATGTTTTATTGTTCTGAGAGAAAAGAAAGAAAATCACCCTTATTCCACATCCTCTGATTCTTATGCCTCTCATAGGTAGTATGGGTGACTGCCACCCTGCCGTACGTAGTGCTGTTGATTCTTATGGTCCGTGGTGCCACTTTGCCAGGAGCGTGGAAAGGAGTGGTGTTCTACCTCAATCCCAAATGGGAGAAACTGCAGGAGACCAGCGTGAGTGCTGATTTTAGTCACTGATCTTTTTCCCTTTTAAATCTGCTGCTATATTCTTTTGAAGGCAAAATACATGTCTTTATACCATGCGGTAATAAAAAAGTACCTGAGGCATTTGGACATGAAACTCATGAATCACTAGTAGCTGAACTGACTTCATAAAGGGCATAATTCTCCATGGATTTTGAGACAAGTCAATAAACAAAAGAAATGATACATAAATTAATAGTTTTGTAGATGTAAAGGGTCACTGCAGGCAATATGTAAACTGGATCTCCATATTTTTAGCCATGTGATGCAGCGCTGCAGAGAACCGTGATGAGAAGCAGAAATAAAGCACTAAGCGCTAATGAGATGCGTAATTGGTTTCAAATTTTTTTCCATCATGAAAGGCTCTCATACTCATTGAGAAACGTTCATGCACACACACACACACACCGTTCACTTCACACAAATCTTCAGATGTGAGCAAGCACCGTCTATTCCCTATATACTGTTATGTCAATGTCTTATTTTCCTAACACATCCTAAATTGTAACTAAAATATAGAGACTTAAAAAAATAGTGTAAGATTATTAGGTAACAGTTTACGGTCAAATTCTCGCTATTAACAAGTTGCTTATTAGCATGCATATCACTACTATTGGCTGTTTAAAGCACATATTAAAGGGTTAGTTCACCCAAAAATGAAATTTATGTCATTAATGACTCACCCTAATGTCAAACTTCTGAAATCACGTGACATTGGCAACCCGAATCATTGATCGATTCATAGCATTTTAATCTTTTTGGAGGAACACGGAAGAGAAGACAATGCTGAATCAATTAATAGTTTTTGTTATTTTTGGACCAAAATATATTTTCGATGCTTCAAGAGATTCTAATCAACTAACTGATGTCACATATGGACTACTTTGATGGTGTTTTTATTCCCTTTCTGGACATGGACAGTAAAGTGTGCATAGACTGCATATGCTCTGGGACTAAAATATAAAATATCTTAAACTGTGTTCTGAAGATGAACGGAGGTCTTACGGGTGTGGAACGACATTAGTTTGAGTCATTAATGACATCAATTTCATTTTTGGGAGAACTAAACCTTTAATGCCTTATTTTGCACGATCATATTCTACATCCCATACCCAATACCTAAACTTAAGAACTATCCTGCTAACTATTGATAAGCAGTAATTAGGAGTTTATTGAGGCAAAAGCTGTATAATTAGTTTGTAGTGAGAATTGGACCCTAATCTAAAGTTTGATCGATTATTCAAAAGTTTACTTATGTACTGTGATCAATTTACTGAGCCATTTGTTTCTACAGTAGCAAGCCTTTGACAGTATATAATGCTTCGTAGGTATGGGTGGATGCAGCGGCGCAGATCTTCTTCTCTCTTGGTCCTGGTTTTGGTGTGCTGCTTGCCCTGTCCAGCTACAATCCCTTCAACAATAACTGCTACAGGTACAGACAAAACCTTCATTTGCATTACATTGATCTACTGGAATTTTTAACATCTTCAATACATCAGCATTTCCAATGAGTTCTTAGTGTTTGTTTTAAAGATATTAAAGTCCCTATCTGGTGAAAGCCACATTTTAATGTTGTTTATATGTCCATGTGATGTTTTTAATGCTTTCAGACAAACCATGTGCAAATTCATAAGTCATCACCATTGCGGAGTATTTTCTCTTTAAAACTGCAGAGAACCAAAGACAGTCTCAAAAACAATGATGTCACAAACTACCTTGTAACCAATCACATCAACGTGCCGGCAGGCTTTAGCATATCATTAACTATTCTCTGAAGCAGTGGATGGAGAATCAGCAGAAGCCAGGTTATCCCGCTATATCTGTTGTGTAAAATTTAAAAAAATATGCACTTATAGAGGGTGAATTATATATATTTTGTATATTGCTATGAACTATATGACTTTCTTCACTGACGTTCTAGGCGTTTCAAAGGATACTGACGGATACTGAAGTCAGACTAAGATGGCAAATGGTTTGTGTAACATTAGAAACACATTGAAGGTTTTATTCAGCCAAAAATGAAAATTATGTCATTTATGACTCACCCTAATGTCGTTCCACATCTGTAAGACCTCCATTCATCATCAGAACACAGTTTAAGATATTTTATATTTAGTTTGAGAGCTTTCTGTCCCTCCATTGAAAATGTATGCATAGTATACTGTCCCTTTCCAGAAAGGTAATAAAAACATCCTCAAAGTAGTCCATATGACATCAGTGATGATCAGTGGGTTAGTTAGAATTTGAATTAGGTGCGCCCAGATAACACATCAGCAGCGTCACTGCGGAGTCACGAACACGGACTGAAAACATACATTTTCAATAGAAGGAAAGAAAGCTCTTGGACTAAATATGAAATATCTTAAACTGTATTCCGAAGATGAACGGAGGTCTTACGGGTGTGGAACGACATTAGGGTGAGTAATAATGATATCATTTTTTTTTATTTCTGGGTGAACTAACCCTTTAATAGCTGTTTAATAATGCAGTCAAGCAAAAGGATTTAAGACTCATTAAGTCGGCCGACTGTACTTCTGAGCTGTTGTGAGTGAGTGAAGGCAGGGCTAACTTGCATATTCATGAATCCACATATACTAAACGAAGCAAGGGTATAGAGTTGCATTCAAGCTATTTTAAGCCACAAATATATATTTTTTTCACAGGAAAAAAACATTTTTTATCGTGATCAACGATACATTTTAAAGGACAAAAATTATTGACTACAGGGTACTATAACAAATATCTTCTCCTTGTTAGAATTAAAGGAAGTGTATGTAAGATTGTGGCCAAAACTGGTATTGCAATCCCTTTCAAATGACTGTAGAGTGGTGTATTCCCTCCCCCTCCCCCCGACTGGAGGTTGCCAGATAAGCTGCAGGATCCAGCAGGAACGTTTGTAGCTGCAGCTGTGGTAACTAGAGCAGAGCTGGCAACCCAAATACCGAAACACTACTGACTTCATGATTGGTAGATAGGTGGAGGGCGGAGCTTCAGGCCAAAACCCAACATGTCAACATCAACATCAGCTGAGGGCTGCAACAACAACTTTTAAATTAAAATATCCTGGCCGGACTACTGTTTTCAGTGATATAAGTATTTTAAATTAACATGATTTCTTAATGTCTAGTGACATATCAGGAACATTTTATGATGAATTGAAATACATTTCTTACATACAGTTCCTTTAATGTTTTTGAAAGGACTACTCGCCAAGACTGTTATATGATCAAAAATGTACAGTAAAACAGTTTACAATGTTATTTACTGTCTCTTTTGATCAGTTTAATGCATCAATAGTGAAGAAATGTTTCATTTCTTTAAAAATAAATCTTACTGACCCCAAAATTTTGAATGGTGGTGTGTTATAACTGAGCAACAACAGTTCAGTGATACACTGCAGTGAATTACTAACAAAACAGACCTGGCAATTCTGGACAATGTGATTCCCACTCCCTCTTAATTTAGATTCTATCTATAGGGTAGTCATTTATTTACATCTGGCTCTGTGTCCACTAAACGAGGAGAAATACCATCAAAATGAACTGGGCTCTGATGAATATATGATGAACTGAAACCTGCCTTGCCCCATGTGTAAATTATATAAAAACAAGATTAGAACTGAGAATTAGGGCCAGTTTGAAGCGATGAATGGGCAGCATAGCTGAGTCAAGGGAAATTGAATTGTGTACTACTATAAGACTCCATCTAAAGGGGTCACGTAATATCACAAGACAAGAAAATCACATAGACTTGGGCATGGTCTCTTTTGACTTGAGACACCCAGAACAACTGCATAGCAACTCCCTTGAAGCACCCATGCACTGCAAAAAATGCTCTTCATACTTAGTAATTTTGTCTTGTTTCTATAGTCTATATATCTAACAATTCTTAAATCAAGATGCATTTACTATATAAGTAAGATGACAAGATATTTTTTCTTGTTTTGTTACAAATAAAATCAAAAGTGAGCTTTTGCTTAAAACAGGTACAATTATATGCCAATGGGGTGAGAAAAATCTTGTTCTGATTGAAATCTTTTTGTTTCCGTCCCAAATAGGAATAAGATTATTTTTCTCTTCACATTTTTGGTTCGTTTTGATATTTTCCCTCAGAAAACAAGAAAACATATCTTGTCATTTTACTTATCTAAATACATCTTGTATTTAGATATTTAGACTGGAACAAGAAAAAAAATACTAAATGAGCATTTTTTGCAGTGTGGTGAATTTTGCACAGTTAAGCATCACTCACATTTTCTAAATAAAATATAAAAATAGTTTTTAAGTTACTTTTTGTTTGTGTCTTGTACAGAGATGCTATTGTTACCAGTCTGGTGAACTGCCTGACAAGTTTTGTGTCAGGATTTGTTATTTTTACTGTCCTGGGATATATGGCTGAACAGAGAAATGTAAACGTTGAAGATGTAGCCAGGGACAAAGGTGAGCTTCCCCTTTTGCTTATCATAATACTGGAGTTAAATCACTTTGAGTTTTACTGTGAGTGTGCTAATTTTAACCAATTATACTATATACAATTAAAGCATAACTACTTTTACTTCACGTTTGTCTTTTGACTTTCTCCACCTCCTCTAGGGCCGAGTCTGCTCTTCATCACATATCCAGAAGCCATCGCAAACATGGTTGGGTCGACTTTCTTTGCCATCATCTTCTTTGTGATGATGATTACTCTTGGATTGGACAGCACTGTATGTATATACACCTATACATGAATATGTGCACAAACAAAAAAATATTTCCAAATATGCATGTGCAGTCGACAAAGGTATATTATTTATAAATTATGTAGATAAATATAGATATGGAAAATGAATAACAGACAGAAATACCATTGCTACCGAAGGTTGCAAAAGAATAGTGTTATAATTTTAGGTAAATTGCAAATTCAATATGCCACTACTACTTTAGCTGTGGCTCCTACGCAGCTTTGCCTACCCCAGAATTCACTGCGTATTGGGTTTCAGCATAGTAAAATATCTCATGAATCAAATATAAAAATAAATGACAAAAATATTAGCCTAGAAATCTAGACACACCCTAGCGGCAGCAAATCTAATCTGCCGCGCGTGTTGTCTAGCAACACTCAATACACTTCTGAGCTGTAAAAACCAAACTCTGGTCAGGCTAATCACATCGTGTATAGAGTCGGTGGGCGGGGCTTAATATAATGATGGCAGAGTTGCACTTGCATGCTTCTAGTTAACACAGAAGCTGGCAAACGGCGGTCTTTCGAATCAGCTTTGACCGCGAATCTGGAAGACTTGGAGTTAAGCTTTTCTCTGAGAAAAGAACAAAGAGCGGCACTGAAGTCATTCTTAAAAAGGGAAGATGTGTTCGGAGTTTTGCCGACCGGATCGGATAAAGCAAAAGTTCTATCAACTAGCTCCGCTTCACGTTGCTCTGGTTGGTTGAGGCGCTATCCAGTTGCGTGCAGAGAGAGTTTGAAAGACAATCATTTATCCCACCCCTCGGATTGAGCTCTGTCAATGGTGAGTTTCCAGACCAAACATCTTAGTGTGGGTCTGGCTTGTCAGGCTACAAAAATATAGTATTGTAAAAAAACATACTGTATATCTTACTAAGATGCCATTTTATATAGTTTATACTATTTATTATATACAGAAACAGACCACGGTGAACATATTTAAACCCTGTTTTGTCTGATATAACTTTCAAAAAAGTCAATTGTAAAAAGTCACAAATGTTAGTTACTCATCAACAATACTCCGTAGGCTAGATCGTCCCATTTAACAATGCTAGGTCCATTTCAATACCGCTGTAAACATAAATATATGGTTGAGTTTTTTCTTGTTTTTTTTTCCTGTCTATATGTGCATTTCTACCTCAGTTTGGTGGGCTAGAGGCCATAATCACAGCTGTAATGGATGAGTACCCAGATGTCCTGTCCAATCGGAGAGAGCTTTTTGTTCTTGGACTGGTGGTTGTTTGCTTTCTCGGCTCTCTCAGCACCCTTACGAAAGTGAGTTTCAATGAACCTCTGGATTTCAGTTTGTCTGTGCTCAGTGAAGTTTCCCAATACAATAAGAATATTTCAGCATATTAACACAAAATGATAAAAATAGAGTATAATACAGAATTCGATTCGACAGTTGATATATAGTAAACATAAAAAATAAAAATCGATATATTTTCACTAAATAAATATACTTAAAACGTGCACCTTGTGATTTCTGAGTTTGAATCAGCACTCTATGTATGTATTTATTTATTATGTAACTTTTTTTCTTGCAAGGGTGGTGCATATGTGGTGAAGTTACTGGAAGAATTTGGAGTTGGTTCTTCAATTATAGCTATAGTCTTTCTGGAGGCCACAGCAGTATCCTGGTTTTATGGTAAGATTTGTTATTTTAAAAACATCTTTCAAATAAATGCTGTTTTTTTTAAACTTTCTATTCACCAAAAAATCTTAAAAGAAAAATGATTCATGGTTTCCTAAAAAATATTACATTTAGCTGTATTAAGCTGCTTTCAAATAATTTACATTTTTAAAATATATTAAAATAGAAAACACTTTTTACATTTTTGTTTATAATATTTCACAATATGTACATATATCTATATGTTATAAGAATGTTTTGCTAACATTTCCCATTAAGTTATAACATTTTTATTTCTGAATGTGTTCAGAGCGTTCAAAACATCCAGTTTTTTAAATGTTTTTCATCTTGGTTGTATGTAGAGCGGCCAAATCCACCGGCGCTTCATGGTTATGTTAATGTTAAGGCAATGTGCCATTGTGGAAACATTATTTTTGAATATTCTCTGAACATGAATGACATATGTATGTTTTTGTGCTAACGTTTTAAGAACATTATTGAAAACCAGATAACTCTGAACTAACGTCTTATACTGAAAAAACATTTGTTCATAACTTTGAGAGAAATTCGCAAGAATGTTAGGAAAGTTCTGAGAATGTTCCATGTTATTTGGATACAAAAACATCATGTCTAAGTGTGCATGAACAAAATGTTTAATATATAACAAACAAAAAAACTGATTTCATTTTTTTCCAGGTATTAACAGATTCAGCAATGATATCAAGTCAATGTTGGGATATACTCCAGGATTGTTCTGGAAAGTTTGTTGGGTTGCCATCAGCCCAGCATTTCTTGCTGTAAGTTTAAACAAAGATGTTCTGATTTATCATTCAATACAGCATGTGTGAAGTGTCACCGCTGGTTTGAGCGCTGGTGAAATGTTAAAGTCATCTTTCATGCGCTCAAAACTATTTAAGCACCCACAACCTCCTTTCCACCCTTATTACCTTTATAATCTCATTTTCTCACCTGTCCACATGGTCACAATTCCCAGTCTGCAAATGTCAAACCGCATGCACTCTTATAGCCTAGTATTTCTCACACACTTCTGCATGCATTATAGCTAATCCCAGCAGGCCTGAGCTGGCACACACGGCTGACATTTCCACAATCATAATTTCCCTGTTCTACTTTTTTCATTCTTTAAAAACACATGATAAACGGCTGCCTGTTTCCTCCACTGAGACAGTGTTTGAGGCATTATTTGAAATGCTGGGGAGAAGACATTTGTCACTGTTCCATAAAGACACAAAGGCCCCCAATACAATTTTCCAGTCTCCATAGATCACAGAGATGTGTAAGGTCTACAGAATAATATGGATCTTTTGAATATAAAATAATCAGATCAGAGCCTCAATCTAAGGATATTCTCAAACATATCAATAAACTTAAACTCACACAGAGACTGCAGTGGCCTACAGAGTATCCTAATCTGAATTCATTGCTAAAGTCTCTTAAAATTATGTATAAGAACTTTTGATAATATTTGATAAATGGAACAATTTAAACTTGTGATTAGAATTAAAAATTATTTTGGTAACACTTTAGTTTAGTGTCAAATTCTCACTATCAACTAGTTGCTTTTTAGCAAGCATGGAATATTGGCAGTTTATTAGTGCATATAAAGCAAATAATATTTCCTTTTTCTGCATTGCCATATTCTACATCCCCTCCACACTGTAAAATATGTCACTGTCTTAAATTTTTAAGTATGATCAACTTGGATGTTTAAGTCATTTCAACTTAAATTACATTAAACTGACTTTAATGTGTTGAATCTTGTATAGCTTTTTTTGAAAATTGTATTTATTAAACTTATTTTGATGAGTTAAAGCAATGTAAAAATGTTGTCATAACCAATGGATCATATAATTTTTACAGTGCAATACCTAAACTTAACTTCATTACTAAATATTAATTAGGAGTTTATTGAGGCAAAAGTTGTAGTTAAAGGTGCCCTAGAATGATTTGCAAAAATATGTTAAATTGTTCTCTGATATCTACATAGTATGTGGCTTATTTAAGGGCAAAAATTGTCCAGATACAGTTTTACAGGTCCATTTACAACCCTAGAAATTGTCCCTAAGATGTAATGCTCTGTTTTTGCCTTATTTGGAAGAGTCATGAATATTAATGTTGAGCTCTGCGCTGATTGGCTTATTTCAGCAGCTCACAGCTCACAGCAGTTCAGTAAAGCGGCTTGTGAGTCCTGACAGATTGAATGATACTTTAAGCAGAACATCTCAAATGGAGATTGATAAAAATGCAGCTTACTTATTGGTGTTTTCAGATCATCCGCATCAGATCGTGTTTTCAGTAAATAAATCCCCCAAGTAGAGCTTTTCTGTGAAAAAAACCTGTATACTGTCCGGTGTTACCTAAACATGTCCAATCTGGCAACCATATGCACGCGAGCTCTCTCGCGCGCACAGACGATCTGAAAACACCAATAAACAAGTAAGCTGCATTTCAGCCATCTCCATTGACTATCGTTTTAACTTATATGGTGGAAAAGGTGACGTTTGCCAGAAGGATCGAGTGAACGGTATCTACGGTTGTATTTTGTAATACAAAATAATATTACCCTTTGTCATTAGACACACTATTTAGTTTGTATGGTACTTGGAGTTTCCTATTGTTACTGTACTAGCAACTTGCGTCATCTCTAGACAATGCAGTCTCTAAGAAACTTTCAATTTAATCAGAAATAGTTTAAACAGCTAATCCATAAGTAGATAAATCACTACTTACTGCTTCCAGGAATGTTTTCCCTTAAGACACTGAACAAAGCTTGCTTGAAATGGGCCAAACAAATGAACGATTTGTTGTGGTATCCGATTATAATAAACCTCAACCATGACTGTTGACATATGACAACAGTCATCTGCACAGCCTAAACATGACATGTGTCATGAGAGCTGTTTTTGCTATCCTCAAGTGTTGTTTGATGATTCGGCTCCGTCAGTTCCACCTGACAATGAACATGTTTGGACAGATGCAAATGTTGGGGGCGTACATATTAATCAGAGGTGTAGTGGTAAAAAAAGAGTTGGGTAAACTATAAATTCTGGGTGACTGGATCGTGGTCACGGTAAGGTGGGCCACTGCCTACCGGTGTATGCAGCCCGATCTCACGGCAATTCGTACTAATACGAGGTGGCTAATATGAGCACATATGAGAAAACACACTAGAACATATTCACATTAAACAAGCTGGAATCAAAGAATTTGACTGTTGTCTTAAAAAATTACTTAAGCCGACTAATCGATTATCAAAATAGTTGTCGATTTCAGTTTTTGCCAATTGCTAATGAGGCAGGTGCAGATTAACGACAGAAGGATGAATTTGGTGCCACATATTTTAATTTAAAGAAAACTCAGTTTCTGTAATCAACAGAAGAAAGACAATATAAGTTGGACTGTAGTTTCCACAAGTGTAGCCTAATGGCTGCCGACATTAACAGACGATTTTGCTAAACTATAAAAACAATAAAACCAAAAATGTTCTATTTGAACACAAAATACACTGCACCATTACAGCTTTTTCACAGGGTTTCGACATGCTCTCTACATTAAACCAGCTGCCTGTGATTAATTAATATCACAACAATGTCCAGAGTGCCTCTTTGTCCACTTGAAAAGTGATTGAAAAGTGTCACAAGCTCATTAAATGTACTACAAATGGATAATTGTCATTTTGAACATTTCTGGATATCCATTTTTGAATCTTGGTTGCGTGTCGTTCATGAATGATTCATTCATTTTGAACGAATCTTTAATATGACTCAGGACTACTGAGTTGTCTCAGAGAGTGATTCGTTTATTTTGAACGAATCTTTATTATGACTCAGGACTACCGAGTTGTCTCAGAGAGTGATTTGTTCATTTTGAACGAATCTTTAATATGACTCGAGACTACCGAGTTGTCTCAGAGAGTGATTTGTTCACTTTGTTTTGACTGCACGTGCGCATTACGCAACATAGCCTATGGGTTCTGATTGTTCTGATTATGAATCGACAGGTAAGATACGAGTCTTTTGTTCTTCCTGTCAGTCCCATAGAGACGGGAAGAGAAAAGATTGGTTCATTTTGCTGAACGAGACTCAAAGATCCGAGTCAGTAAAATGTTCTATTTAGAAGTGGATAAACTCTATTTAGAGGTGGATAAACGCACTTTGGAGGTGGGTAAACGCTATTTCTGAATTTTGGGAGGTGCGTAAACGGTGTTTACGTGCGTTTAGCCTCCATTACATCCCTGATATTAATGGTCCCCAACGCTTACGTCACGGTTGGCGTTATGTTGAGAAGCACTTTTTTTTCGTGGAGTTTTTGATTTACGAGATTTACATATGAAGTAGGAGGCAATGGTGTTTGAGACTCACAGTATGTGATGTCCATGTACTGAACACTTATTGTTTCACTATGGCAAGGCTAATTCAATTTTTTTATTCTAGGGCACTTTTAATAGTTAGTTGATAGTGAGAGTTAAACTAAAGTGTATCCATTATTTTAATTAAAGATTACGAGGGCAACTGGATTTTAAAACATGTTGTGCACGGATAAATAATGTATAATAAATACTGCAATATTCCATAAAAATAATAATTGTCCATTTTGATTTCATGGTGATTTTAAGTCACTAAATATTTTTTTCTTTCTTAATTCCTTCAGTACATTATTATCAGCTCACTTCTGAACCCTCAACCCCTCGCGCTATTCGACTACAAGTTCCCAGACTGGAGCATCACGGTTGGTTTTGTCATCGGAGCTTCCTCCTTCATATGGATCCCCATATACATGGTGTATAAGCTCGTGTGGACCCCAGGCTCTCTTAAACAGGTGAGGCATGCACATTAGTTATTACGATGGCTCCACTTGGTAGATTCCCCCTCATTGTATAGATCTTTGGAGGATCTATTAAATATTAAGTTGTTCACACATTGTTTTCAATCCGATTTCAGCGCCTTGCTGTATGTCTGCGACCGGAGAGAACACTGCCAGATATCCACGCTGACAGTATGGGGTTAAGTCCGATACCTTAGACCACTGAGAGAAATACACAACTCGCATAAAAAGCCCACATATATTGGGTGACGTGTCCACAGCAAACTAAGAATTTATTATAAGGGTATGGGAGCAACTTTTGCATAGTTTCAGAGGTTTGTCCAATTTAAATTACAATAAAAAAATTATCTATTTGTAAATTAGATTGAATAAGAAAAATTAAAACATTCGATTTAAGTTATAGTCCCTAATTTACCATGCTGTGCAATTTGCAAATGCTTGATGTTCGTAATTTAAGTTTACGTATAAAATGAAGAGTTCAGTGTTTTTTTGTTTTGTTTTGTTTTTTACATATACACTCCCAGTCACGGAACGTTTCTTGAGATATACATGCAAGTGAGATTACCTCATTGTGAGAAATTCAGCCAATGAGAAAATGAGAACAGAGAACTTCATACACATTTCTCTCTCATTTTTTTTCCAGAAATAACTGTTGTTAAGATTTAATCATTATGGTGTTTTCTGCCTTAACTCTGCCTAAATATTGTAGCTACTTTATGTCAAAACTTTGTTAAACCTGTATTGATATTGTGCCTCACCAAGAAAAGGAAAAATGACAAGGGGTTTCTTCTGTTCCCCATCTGGAACTTACACTACATGACTGTTTGAAATTTTCTAACAGAACTTGAGCCCAAATCCTAGCTATGTGTAACGTGCTCATTTTCCTCCCACGTTTTTTTTTTCCAAATAAAGAACTGAGGATGTTACTGAACTCTGGATGTGACCAAATACTAAATTTCTATGAATGTCTTATTATGGATAGTTGAAAATGTGGTTCATATACTATGTCTGCACTGTAAGTTGTGGCAGAGAGTTTTGCTTGTATATATGTCTGGAAAATTAATAAAGCTGTACTGAATATTTGTATCTATCCATCCATCCAGTACTATGGATTTGTTTGCGATTCTCACCTTCGTTCTCTTAGTGTGAACAGCCTTGCAGGGTTGCGCCTTAATTAACATGTTGATTTGCATTGAGCTGCAGTATCCAGCATCTGTAAACACAGAAGGGGTAAGAGAACATCATTGTGTCAGGCATTTAAATGAGATGTTTTATTAAAGACTGGATCTTCAATCGCCACCAATCGCAGCTCTGGGAAACGCTGCTCAGTTGTGCCAGTTTCAGGTATGGGGTGAGAGAATAGAGAAAAGATAATGCTATTCCACATTCAGCCACTTCTAGCAGAGGCCGCAGAATGGATCAAAGGCTTCAGTGCAGGGCGACTGGAGTAGAGGTGGACCTCAGATTCAACTACAGAGGGGCCTAACAAAAGGGCTGCAGGCTCTGTGCTCCTCTGTTAATTACCAAAAATGAAAGACCAAGAGTTGCATGGAAAAGGCTAGTGAGTGACAAACTGTATGTGACCTGCAATAACACTATTACATGAGGTGAAGTTGAGGCCATAGTGAAATCTAAAGCAGGATTTAGTTCATGAACAGTTAATAATGAAATAATTCATAATGATTATATATATATATATATATATATATATATATATATATATATATATATATATATATATATATATATATATATATATATATATATATATATATATATATATATATATCCATCCAATATATATACATATAGTGGCTAGTGAATGTACTTATATATATATATATCCATCCATACATACATCCATATATAGCTTTAAAGTCTACACTCACTAGCCACTTTATAGGTATGCCTTTTCAACTGCTCTTTAATGCCAATATCTAATCAGCCAATCACAAGGCATCAACACACACTCTGGGCTCCTTAGTTCCAACAAATTGCCACAGCCTAACGGAGTATTGCTGACCATGTCCTTTCCTTCATGACCACAGTGTACCCATCCCAGATGGTTGCTTCCAGCAGAATAACACACCATGTTACAAAGCACAAATCATGGTTTCTTGAACATGACAATGAGTTTACTATACTCAATTTTCTCTTACACAAGAAGAGGGTGAAATATGAGGACATTACCCATGTCCCCACTTTTCAAAATGCTTATAAATCATACAGAATTAGGTGTGTGTGTGTGTGTGTGTGTGTGTGTGTGTGTGTGTGTGTGTGTGTGTGTGTGTGTGTGTGTGTGTGTGTGTGTGTGTGTGTGTGTGTGTGTGTGTGTGTGTGTGTGTGTGTGTGTCAAACATCAACAGTGAAAATGTAAATATCCTGTTAAATTACTCAAATATTAGCTTACATTTCAAAAGAGGTATCTCCAAACAAATATTTTAGGCCAAAAGGTTTCAGCTGACAAACAAATTTGGGAATCCCTGATCTAAAGCATGGAGCAGTTTACTATGGGTGTATGATTTAGAATGTATTTTAGTAGGGGAGAGTGAGGCACAACCTAATGCTTTTTGACTGTCTCAGTTTGTGTAAATCTACATGTCTAGTACAATTATATGGTTTTGTTTCATTAATACAGTGTGTACTTTTTTCATGATTTACCCCGAAAGAATGGAACTGAAATGTGATAACATGCCCCATAGGTGGGGTACATTGTAACATGAGCAAATGATAAAATGTTACCTGATATAAAAATATTTATTTAAAAAACTAAAATATTTTGTCAAAGAAATACAATTATTAAATTTTTAATATACAATGATGGCATTATTTAATAATTAAAAATAAACTACATTTTGAGTTTGACAAGGAGCACACTGCAAAACACAGCTATACAGCATAGTTGAAAATATACATCGACTCTTAGTCTTTATTCACCTCTTTTTCATGGGTTCTCAATAGAATTCATAAAAGTTGTTAATGTGAATCATATCATTAACATCATGAAATTTGTTCTAATAGGGGCTCATTGTAACCCAGAGTTACAACATGCCCAACCTGCGCAACTAGGATCTACACCCTGGCTCCTGTCTTTTGCTGGTTAGATAAACATTAAAGAACCATCTAAATGGATTGGAGACTAAAATAGCAGATTTGTCTTATTTTATATAAAACTTAAAACTGAGATGAAAACCTTCAAATTCTTACCTTCAGTAAGACATTTACTTTTGCTATGGTTAAAAAAAAATGTTCAATGATATCTTCCAAAGATTTTTTAATTTTGGCAATTTTTTTTCTTTATATATTGTGTTGATATGGCAACAAGTAAATACATTAAGTTTTGTCATGCTGGCATGTGTGGAAGTATCTAAAACATGCGTTACAAATAGCCCTGCATTAGGTTAGGCCCCGCTCACCCCTTTAAAAAATAAATAAATAAATAAATACAGATTTAACATGAATGCAATTATAAATGGAAACTATTTATATGGACAAAAATAAGCATGTATACATTACAATGCCTCATGCAAAACCATCTTTGCACAGAAACCTGGTAAAGGGGTTATAATTTTGTGATAATGACTGGGACACAACATGAAATATAGATTTTAGTTGAAATTATCATCCAATGCGTAGATTAACGCAAAAGCTAACTTATTAGTATGAAAAACAAAAAAATTACAGCATAGAAAACTATGAATCTATCAACAAGACAAACTAAAATGAAGGCTTAAAGGGTTAGTTCACCCAAAAATGAAAATTATTTAATTAATTACTCACCCTAATGTCGTTGGACACCCGTAAGACCTTTGTTCATCTTCGGAACACAAATGAAGATATTTTTGTTGAAAGCTGATGGCTGAGAAAGTCTTCAGATAGGCCTCTTTTGGCATTCAGTACATTCCCACTCACAAGACCCATAAAGGCACTAAAAACATCGATACAAAGTCCATCTCACTACAGTGGCTGTGCAATAATTTTAAAATGCAACGAAAATAGTTATTGTGCGCACAAAAATCTAAATAACAACTTTATCCACCAAGTTATTGACGTGAACTTGACGCATGCGCGAGAATATGACGCATATCTAAAAAATAATGTCAGTGCAAATTGCAGCTCAAACTTACATTAGTCAATAACTAGGCTTAAGCCTTCTCTGTGAAACCAGAGTTTTGAGTCGCATGATGACAGCAATAGAGTTTTTTATGACAATATGCTGAAAATAGATGGCAGAGAAATATGACAGACATTGTAACATCCGGGAAAGGTCAAATATCTTGTAATTATAAATACTAATACAATACTGACCAAACAGAATCAAGAATAAAAGTGTGCAAAAAATATTCCCCTGTCATCATTGGATTTATAGCAACATTTTAAAAAGTCGGCCTCAATAACATTATGGAAGAGTTATTTGATGCATAATCGCAGTTGAAACTAAACGGCCTTCACTAGATGTTTGACATTTTAAAGCGACGGCGTTAGGACCTTACAGCAGCGTCGAGCAGCCAGGGTTGCATCCTTCTGTTTCGCGACAATGTCAGCACGCCTGATCTCTCTCATCGCTTGCTGCATAACGTTTTTTCAATATGGAAATGCTCAACTGGGAGAATCTAAAGTAAATGACAGACCTTATGAAGTCCTGCTGAGGCAAAATTTGGGTAAGAAATGAATACACACGCGACTGAACCTGTGTCAGGCCTGTCACATCCACAATGGGTGAACCCGGCCAGCCAGTCATTATAATGTTACATCACATCAGTTTATAATTGATTCAGTTTTATAAAGGCTGACGTTTGTACAATGCTAAATTGGACTGTTAGTTAAATTATGTGGATTTCTTCACGGTGATGTGTTGAACTAACGTTAGGTATCAGCAGATTATTAGATTTTTTTTGTTTATTTTATCTCCTCCTGCAGTTCTTCTTTTAAGTGTTCTGTCCACACTTTTGGTGATAATGATTGGGATGGCAGTTTGTGTCTACAAACCTCTTCGACGCAGGTGACAATCCCTATAACGTTAGATGAAAGAGGAAGACACCGGGAACTGAACAGTACTATGGCGAAGGCTTGCTTCCGAATATTGAGTTAATGCTTCGCCATTGGACAAGAACCGCGCAACGTCAGCACGAGCTACTTAATAGTCGGGATCCAATACTTCGCTATTGGACTGTTACAAATCAACGTCAGTATGAGTAAATTAATATTAATGAAACATTTCATGTCTGTGGAATCGAAGGATCTCCACGAGGATCGTATTAAGACAAAACTCATAAGTTATTCAAATTGAAAACTATTTCAACCTTTTGTAAGCTACTATATTGTTTGCTGTCTGAATTTATACATATTTATTTTTTTATTTAATTTTTATTTTGTTGTATTTATTGTAAGAATTATTTGGCAGGTTTTGACATCTCGCATATGACTACTGAATAAATGTCAAATCTGTATGAATGTTCAAAATAAAGAACTGAAGGTAACAATGCCTAGCAACATTTTATTACATTTTTATGTTTTACTGCCCTTTTGTAAAGTTGATTACTATTTAAAATGGCTGTATCTGGTATTGGATCGTAATACCTTGGTATATTAGAATATACACTGTATACTGTATAATTCGAATATTTACATCAGTATTTCTCTCTTGTCAGTTTAAGCGTGTCTTCACAATCCCCCCAGGCCATTTTGGGAGAGATTTCATCCTCCTAATTCAGTTGCATGCAATTAGATCAGCATCTGCTAGTGATGGGACATCTGAAGCGAGGCTCCGGAGCTTGTGTCGAGCAAAAAGGGGCGTTCCAGATGAAGCCCCGATTCGAGGCTTGTATCGTTTCCGTGAAAATCACGTGACGATGACAAACGAGGCCTCGTTTTCTGTTGATTACGTCATTGCTTCATTCTGAGTATCGCTTTCGGATAAAAGTGGTTCAAAACCTCGCGCCTCTTGTGGGGTTTGCAGTAGGCATTTGCATTGGTGTTGAGGTGTTGGTTGCATGTAGTAGCGATATCCTTATATATCATATCTTGTATTATATATTATATTACATTATACTTAGTTTAGTAGATTATTAGAGTAAATTATACATAGTTCAGTAGATTATTAGAGTAAATTAGGTGTAATACCTATACTACGTAATTATATATATATATATATATATATATATATATATATATATATATATATATATATATATATATATATATATATATATATATATATATATATATATATATATAGCCTATATTAGTAGTAGTGTTATTATTATATATATTATTGCTATTATTATTAATAATAATATTAATATAAGACTAGACTGTATTAGGGAACTGTATTAGGGAAAGCTAATACATTTGCTGTTCCAGAATTCCAGTCCCATAAGCACTGCACTATTGCACTCCCAATCAGCCCAACACTCACAATAATTTATTTACAATCATTCTGGGCATTCACTATCATCACTAACCTAAAGATCTACTGAATAGTTGAACACAAAGTTGTGTGTTTGTGTGAGTTGTGTGTACATAGGTTAATACAAGCAGAGTAAAATACTTTATTAATACACAGGCAATAGAAAAAGGGTGTGCCCACACTATGACAGTTTGGTTGTTCAGGATGAGTAGATTTGTGTGCGATGCATTGCTTTGGACAGCAGGTGTCACTAGGGAGCACACTGTTTCATGAGGCTTCAGGTAAATGAACCTTTTGGTGAACCAATGGGCTGGAAAGCCTCAGTGGTTCAGGAAGCCTCATTTGGCCATCACTAGCATCTGCTAAGCAGGTTCTCTCTTCCTCACACAGGTTAAATAGAAGACAGATTGATAATTTCACACACACACACACACACACACACACACACACACACACACACACACACACACACACACACACACACACACACACACACACATATATATATATATATATATATATATATATATATATATATATATATATATATATATATATATATATATATATATAGTGTGTTGGGAAGAGAGAACCTGCTTCTTTGTGATTTCAGCTCAGGAGGTGTTTTGGCTTGTGGACCTACTAAAAATTGGATGAAAAACCATATGTGTGAACAGTTTTTTACACTTTTTTATTGACAAGGTCCAGGCCATTAGAGCAAATATCCCCCTATATAAAAAGTGCATAAATAAATTTTGCTTTGCTTCTATCAGCTTGAATCAGTCGGCCCATTCTCCTCTGACCTCTAGCATCAACAAGGCATTTTCGCCCACAGGACTGCCGCATACTGGATCTTTTTTCCTTTTCACTCCATTCTTTGTAAACCTAGAAATGGTTGTGTGTGAAAATCTCAGTAACTGAGCAGATTGTGAAATACTCAGACCGGCCCGTCTGGCACCAACAACCATGCCATGCTCAAAATTGCTTAAATCACTTTTCTTTCCCATTCTGACATTCAGTTTGGAGTTCAGGAGATTGTCTTGACCAGGACCACACCCCTAAATGCATTGAAGCAACTGCCGTGTGATTGGTTGATTAGATAATTGCATTAATGAGATATTGAACAGGTGTTCCCAATAATCCTTTAGGTGAGTGTATGTATAATGGTTTTTCATCCAATTTTTAGTAGGTCCACAAGCCAAACACCTGCTGAGCTGAACTCACAAAGAAAGTTGCTTTGGGTAATTTGCCAGCATAGCACAAGACACTTGAGCTGATTAAGTCAAACAACCCAAATGAGTGAAGAATACAATTTCCTGTAAAAAATAATGAAAGGCTTTTAAAGCCAAAAATGACTACAGGCTATATAGCATTCAGGATTCTTCCTATGCATCAGGTAACACACAATTGATCTATAGTAAACATGACTGATATGAATTCTTACATGCTACAAAAAATATAAATTTGGCAGATTGACTGAAATTGTTAGAAAAGGTTTGGGAAGTAAAAAAAAAAACTGATCAATGTGCACCTACACTAGGGGATAGCATATATTTATATAAAATGACATAAAGGCCAACCAAGCTGCTTTTCTAGATTCACTTTGTACAAAATAAATCCCACTTTCCATATTTCCATAAACCTGATGAAATTGTGCCTGGTGATTTTCTTTCTCAATGCATCTCTAAGATGAACGTTAAAATATCGTTATTTTATATTGCCAGGTTACGTCCTATTTCTTTTTCTGTTGCTGAGAGGTGGATTAACACTTTTGTTTTTAGCCATATTGATTATTGTAATGCCTTGTTGGCCGGGGTGTCAAAAGTGACCCTAAACAAATTGCAGCTAGTTCAAAATTCAGCTGCTCGAATCTTTACTAGAACTAGGATGAGAGATCACATCACTTCTGTTTTGGAGTCTTTACATTGTCTACAAGTTTAGGGCTGATTTTAAAATCTTGACGCTTACTTACAAGGCTTTCCATGGGTTGGCACCGCAATATTTGTCTGAGCTTTTAATTCCCTATACTCCATCGCGTAATCTTCGTTCGTCTGAAACTGTCTAAGACTGATGGGTGATAGGGCTTTTTCCACATCAGCTCCAAAATTATGGAATTCTTTACCCTTTGAGATAAGGCAAGCTCAAACCCTCTGCATGTTTAAATCTAGCCTTAAAAATGTTTTTAAGGGTAGCTTTTTATTGAACGTTTGTATCAATTTTATAGGCTTATAGTTTGATTTTTTGTTTTTAAAAAACATTTTCCTTCTCTTTTTCATTTTTGTTTATTTTTTAATTTTGTGTACTATGTTTGTCTGTTCTTTAAAGCGCTTTAAGATATACATTTAAAGGTGCTATAGAAAATAAAGATTTATTATTATTATATTTAAGGGTTAGTTCACCCATACATTTTAATGATGCCATCATTTACTTACCCTCAAGTTGCTCCAAACCTGTAGGAATTTCTTTCTTCTGCTAGACATAAAGGACATTTTGAAGAATATAAGTAATCAAACAGGCCTAGGGGCCCCATTGACTTCCATAGTATGGGGAAAAAAAATACCATGGGGCCCATCAACTGTTTGGTTACCAAGATTCTTCAAAATATCTTCTTTTGTGTTCAGCAGTAGAGGGTGACTAAATGATAAAAAAAAAATTTGGGGGGGGGGATCTATCCCTTAAAGACAATAAAAACTGTAGCTGTACAAAAAGCCTTTCGGTTTATATAAAAGTATGTAAAACAGTATAATCTATCAGTAATCAGCCTTAATATAACGTTTGATGCATTTGACACAAATTCCTTCAAGTCAGCTTCTTCAAAACTGTTCATTTCCATCACTTTCACGTGCGATCTCATAGAAATCATGACAATCTGAGATTGACTGCACACTGCCTCAAACCACTGCTGACATACAGCTCTCCTCTGCCAACACAAGGCACTCGAAGCTCTGTTGAGATGTGAGTGCAAATGAGGTGCCAAGACAACCGTTCACATCTAACGCAGGGACCTATATTCACAAAATGTCACATTACACAAGATTTCTTAATGGCAAACTGCTGTACATTTGGATGAATAAACAACCACTGTCACAAACTTTTCTCACAAAATCTGAGTAATGCACCCTTATTCATGAGGCTAATAATCTATCAAACCTGAAACCTCATTGCGCTTCAAGAAGACTACCTGCATCTCAAATGCACTCTTTTTAGAATAATGTAACTGTGCCACAAACTATTTGGTTGACTGTGGGAAGGAAAACAAAACCAGAAAGGCTATTAACACATTTTCCTTCAAGAATATTTATAATTAAAAAAATATATTATAAAAAGCATACAAAACATATATACAAAAAAATAAAGGATAAAAGAACAAATTGGAACACATCAGAACAGTGCCATCTGTTGGTTTTTTAAAAATACAATTCATGAGGCACAGGAAATGGATAGATTTTCCTGAAATAAAAGTTAAATAAATGGATAGATTTGAAACGATTGTAATAAAAATACGAGCAGCATGAATTAAGACAACTTATAATAAAGTATGCAAAAAAGCCATTTCATGAATATATCAAAAAGACACATTTGACATTTCAGATATTTGTCACCAATATCTAAAGTAAAAATAAATTTGTATAACTTGGTTTTTATGATGAAATTGATCTGATCATGTTAATTGCTTTTACGCCTTTATTATTTGATTAGCCATGTCCAGCAGCTGTCATATAGTTAATGAAGCACCATAAAGTCAATAAAGTGCCTTTATTAAAGTAAAAACATCTTTTTCTGTGTGTCAAACATACATCACATTTTACAAATGCCTTCAGGATTACTTCAACATGCTGAAACAGGATACGTTAAACTTGCATTTTGTAGCAATGACAAGAGAATTAAACCAACACTAACCCTGATCCAGTAAAGACCATTAAACATTTTGGCAATTCAGTTAGTTAAGATTTATACCCAAATACCAAAAGTTAAATTAGGTTTTAAATCAAGAAACCAAACTATATTCTGTGTCCATGGATAATGACGTGTGGATAATCGTAGCCAGATTTATTCTAGTCTGTTATTTCAATGCAGCATAAGAATAAAAAGAGCAAACTAAAATCAATGTTTTGTACAACATCCCTATTATTATAAATGCAAAATTGTGGCCTCAGATTCTTGTTTGCTACAGGAAGAATTATGATGAAAATTATGAAGTGACATATATGGTAAAAATCAAGCACACACTGGTTCATACAAAAAGTAGTGAGATACTGCAAGCTTTAAGTCAAAAGTCAATACTCAGATGTCTTTCCAGCCTCTCAAAGCTTTAAAAACACGTACAGGAAGAAGTCAACAAAAGAACATTCAAGACATTAAGGGGGAAAAACAAAAAACAAAATAAATAGCAATGTCAGCTACAAGAGGAAGGAACAGCACGAGATTCCCAAACAGAGCAGGGCAGGTTCTTCCACATTTATCATTTATCAGAACCTCTGTCAGCAAACAGTGCTGCCCATCCGCACACATTCCCACAGGCAACTATTTTAACGTCACCTTCCCAAAATAAAACAGCTGGTTTTCTCGTCACACATTCCCCCCCAAGTCCTTTAGTGTAGCATGAGGTTTGGTTGGTGCCAGGAAAAGTGACCCAGTACTGCCACATTCATGCTTTCATACAACATACTTATGGCGATCCAAGTGGTTTTATTGTATCATTTTACAAATTAGGCAGACTAAAAGCTTGAGGCGTATTGGCTTACATCAGACAGCCCCTTTCAGGAATATTCCGGTCTGTATGAGTGCCTCTCACTCCAGCGAGGCACAGTGGTGTGGATTTATTGCCTTTAGAGTAGAGACGCTTCAGTCAGAAGTTGTGTAATGACAAAAGCGCTCGGGTTAATAATGGTACTGTCCTACTGCTTTGTGTAAAACATTCATGTCTTTCACTTTCCTTGGCTGTTTATAAAATGGTTTTAAAGGAACCAATAACTGGTGATCAGTTTAACCCTGAGATATAGTATTAATAAAACCTAAAGCTAATGTTAATGCAAAAAGCCTTCCTTTCTATCAAAAAACAAAACAAAAAACAATATCTAGTCATTACTGTCAAGATGTACAAACTCACACAGGCTCATGTTTGGACCGTCAAGGACATCACAACCTTTCTACCACATGATCTTAAAAAAGCAGCACTGGATTTCTTATAAAATACAAGCGGGATAACCTCTTTGCAGGAGGGAAAGAAAGTGGAAAGCAGTAAAAATGATGAATAAAATGCGTATTGGGGTAAGGAAGCAGAACCTTCCAGATGTCATCTCCAAACTGAAAACGTAACTAAGTGTAGTCGTATGTCAGTGGCAACAGAGAGTTGCATGAATCTGAAGAAAGGTATGAATAAAAAGGTTTTAATGGTTATGGCAATAACAGGAACTCCCTTTGTCTTTCCTTCCCTCATCTTACTCTGTCACTTTTCCGTTAATGAGAGTTGTAAAATCCTCTCTAATTCCTCTTCTTCTTCTTTCCTTCTCCTTTCTTCCTCCTCCTGTGCCCGGGCCGAAAGCTCCATAGCCAATCGCAGTTCAGTGTCAGGGCTGGAGGTGGAGCCAGAGCTTGAGGGTGTGGTGTCACTGAGGTCTACTAAAACTCCCTCAGACTCAGACCTGTGGTTATGTAACAGAACATAATGAGACAAATTAAGAAAATGTCCACAGGAATGGACAGAGTGCACTTAGAAATATCACCCTACCCATATTTTTCCTAGACATTTTCCATTTCAAAATTCCATACTTATCCAGACTTAAATTTACAAACCTCTCTGTAGATTGATTTTCAGATCATATTTAACATAAATGGTTCATACAGCATCATTTTCAGCTTTATATTAGGCAGTGTTGGGGGGGTTACAGTTACTTATATGTAATTATGTGTAAAATGTGTAATTAAATTACAGTTATGAAAATGTTAATGATTACAAAGTTGGTTACATCTGAATATGTTCTGTAAAAAAGCAAGGATAAGTTAAACCATATTATTTTGTTGCTTTGCCTGTTTTTGATGTGCACGATGCCTCCTGCAATTTAAAGGCCATTTAGTAAAGTGATGCTATTCTGATGCTTTTTATTGGTTCTCGTTTAAATTTGCAGTGCACCACGTCTGCTAATTACAATTCACATTGCCACTGAAAGCTTTAGGCGAAATGGGCTGATAGCACAATAGGTGGCTCAGTGTGCCTTGTCCTATATGCTAAGTTTAATGGTTTCTCATGCGCACACAAGAGTCTGTATATATATATATATTTTTTTTGCAAATGTTTTTTGAGAGGTTCTGTAATACACTGCTAAAATTATTGTGAGAGGAAACTGCATAAGAACCCTGAACTAGACTACTGCTTCAAAAGTTTTGATGGGTGGAGATTTTTTTTTAATGTTTTTGAAGTCTCTTTAGCTCATCAAGGCTGCATTTATTTGATTAAATATAAATTAAAACAACTATATTGCGCAATATTATTACTATATAACCGGTTTCTACTTTAATATATTTTTCACATTTTATTTCTGTGATGGCAAAGCTGAATCATCACTCCAGTCTTTAGTGTCACATGATTCTTCAGAAATCATTCTAATATGCTCATTTGGTGCAAGAAACTATTTTTTATTATTTAAAAAAAAAGAACAACTTCTTTGAAGTAGTAAAAAACCTCTAGATTAGTATGTGTAACTATTTGCCAAAGAACAAAAGACTGAACAAATAATGTCAAAATTACCCATCACTCAACCGGTTCATCATGGATTGTGTTGCCTGTCCATCGGAATCACTTAACGTGTCCTTCAAAAAAGACCCAACAGAAAGCATATTAGAGACAGACAACATCAAGAATTGCACAAAATAGTCTCAGAAGCTTTCTGACCTGTGAATGAAGTGCACTGGACTCAAGCAGGCTCTGGTGAATGGCATACTGGAGCAGCTCTTCATCATGATGCACTGGGTTGTAATGGCGTGTGTTGGAATGGCGGTTGCCTCCTCTGTGGTGATAGTGTGCAGGTGCCATGAACACAGACGGACACACCTCGAATTGAGCAGGTCCTGCGGGAGCAAGTAAACAACATTTAGTGAATAAAACATGCTAGAACATTTCCCCGCTGGATCAATCCAAATAACGCATTCTCAATATGAACTTTGAGATGGTTTGTAATTGGTACAGTTAAAGGGATAGTTCACCCCAAAATGAAGAATGTCATCATTTATTCACCCTTAAGTTGTTACAAATAACAACTTTGGATAAATAGGATAGGAATAGATTAAGGCAGATGATTCGCTGTGGCGACCCCTGAAGGGAATAGCCGAAAGAAAAAGAAGAAGTTGTTACAAACTTGTATGAGTTTCTGTTTTCTGCTGAACACAAAATATATTTTGAAGAATGTCAGTAACCAAAAATTTAATAGGCTCCTCTGACTTCCACAGACATTTTTTCCCCCTACTATGGAAGTCAATGAGGTCCATCAACTATTTGGTTAATGACGTTCTTCAAAATATTATTTGTGTTCAACAGAAAAAAGAAATTCATACAGGTTCGGAACAACTTGAGGGTGAGTAAATGATGACAGAATTTTAATTTTTGGGTGAATTGTCCCTTTAAAAGTTATTTAAACAGACAAGGAATAAATTCACCTATTTCCAAACCTGAAGCCTGGTTGTCACACTTCTCTTCTGTGGGTGTGGGTGTAGAAGCTGATTGGTTGGTGTCCAGAGGCTCATCTGTACTGCATTTGTTGACGCTTCCAAATGTGATGCGGGCATTCAACACATGGAACAATGGGATTTCTGTCAGAACACAACAGAAATTGAACCATGATCTAGTTATATTAAAGCCAGTCACACAAGAAATATTCTCGGTCTGACTACCAAAATGTAGGCAACACCTAAGTCCAGGCTAGAGACATTAAAGCAGTCTTGAAAAACAGGAATGTTAGATTAGTTAATACTAAACTATTTTCCATACATCATTTGGAAACGTTTAGTTGAATTTCATAAGTGTACTTGCAGTTTTGTTGCAGGTTAGATAAGTTAATATTTAAGCTGATGTATAACATTACAAATGCAAATTTTATGCTGGGCAGGGTTTAATTTCAGAACTGAAGAGTACGGCTGTTTGATCCTCTTTTTCATTCTTTCACTCACCGATCTTCACAGGAAAGCCAGGGGGAAACCTGAGGTTGATGAAGTCCCTGAGTCGGGCAAAGTGAGTGCTGGTGCGAGCCATCAGGTCAATGATGGGAGTGACCTGCTCCACCAGAGACAGAGGATGCTCCTCGCTCATCCACAGGGTGCCTTTAAACCTGAGAAGGGGTCACAAAAAACCTCAACCATTTCTTCAATTCTTTAACACACACACACACACACACACACACACACACACACACACACACACACACACACACACACACACACACACACACACACACACACACACACACAACCAATCACAGAAAACGTTCTGCACTTGTTTGAATTTCAAAAAAACTGTTTAGAATTTAAGCCATTTGTTTTACGAGGACACAGCAAGTGTCTTCATAAACTATGTTTATGTTGCAATACTCATTTCACAATACACAAACTATACAAAAACACACACACACACACACACACACACACACACACACACACACACACACACACACACACACACACACACACACACACACACACACACACACACACACACACACACACACACACACACACACACACACACACACACACACACACACACACACACACACACGATTGAGGTCAGTGAGAAATGTTTTACTTCTGTGTTCTGATAGTGAGCTCAATGGGTCGACCAATGTCTCTACCCTGCAGGTCGAAGTTGGGGTTAAAGTACTCCTCTGGAGTAATAGCTGTGGGGTTTGTGGCAGTGGCAAACTCCATAGTCATGTCCTGTAATCAAACAAAGAAACAATAAATACAGAAGCCTAATCAGAATCAGACCCTAAAATCATAAAATACAGTGGTCCCAAAAAGCACTGAGTCATGTGCTGCTTCCCAATTCGCCTACTCATACTACATCCTAAAACTATGTACTCTTTTTGTGAACTACAAAAAGTATATACTTTTGAGTGTGTAGCAGAAGACTATGCAAGTTTTGGGACATACTAATTAGTCATATTTAACAGACTCTGTCGCTTAGTTGCGTGCATCCCGTCACCGTTTAAGCTGCCGTCAATCAACGTCACAGTTCAAATCCTCCACATTCAGTTTTATTTCCTACCGCATTAACTTCCATTCTCGGAGAGAAATGTAGACGCTCATTGATCTGCCATGTGTGTGTCTTTAATGCAGAGACTCTCCTCGTGTGTTTGCAGTTTAAATATAATGATGCATTTAAAGGTTAGTGGCCAAACGTATCATTAAATAAGTTCACAATGCTGCTGCAGGTGACATATAATGTGGAAAACACTAAATAAATATATTTTTGTCAGGTTAAATACTGATAGTTGGTCACTCAAACCCCTTTATTAAACCTCTCTACTTAGCCTCGCACATCCGTCATGTTTGTAGTTTTTTAACACTTTTCTATCCGTGCTTGTAGTTCTAATCAAAATCACGTCAAACTCGCATCAGCCGTTAGAGTGTGCGTCATTCTGTACTTTAGAAACTTTACTTTAGTTTACTATTACTTTTCCGGAAATAGTAAACGATCTGGGTATCTTTGGCATACTCTTTGCAACATACTACGATTTGGGACATACTTTGGCAAATACATTCTTATTTTGAATAGTATTTAGTATGGATGGTGACTCTAAAGCAGGGTTATTCTTGCCCTGGACGTCCAATGCACTGCAGAGTTTAGCTCCAACCCTAATCAACACAATCACAGGTGGGGGTGTTTGATCAGGGTTGGAGCTAAACTCTGCAGCACATTGGCCCTCCAGGGCAAGATTTAAATAGCCCTGCTCTAAAGTCACCATGGAATTAAAACTGACAATTCTTATTTCTTGAATGGAATATCACAGTATTGATTTAATCACTAAATAATTTCAAATGCACATCATGTGTCCTAATTATCTTTAAAGGTGCCCTAGAATTAAAAACACTAGGACTATTCATACTCTTCCCACAGATACAAAATGTCAACAGTCATGGTTGATGTTTATTATAATCGGATACCGCAACAATTTAATTCAAAATCATTCGTTTGCTCGGCCCATTTCACCACGGACAGTTTTTCTAACCTGGGACAATATCAAGCAAGCTAATATCAGCATCTAAAACTGAAGAAAGGGAAATATTCCTGCAAGCAGTAAGTAGTTATTTATCCACATATTGACTGTTTAAACAATTTCTGATTAAATTGAAAGTTTCTTAGAGAGACAGCATTGTCTAGATAACGCAAGATTCTAGTACAGTAACAATAGGAAACTCCAAAGTACCATACAAAACTAAATAGTGTGTCTAATGACAAAGGGTAATATTATTTTGTATTACAAAATACAACTATTAATACGCATGTCATACTTCGTTAGATTAGTTTAGTTGCTTACAGATCGCTCACTCCATCCTTCTAGCTAATGTCACCTTCTCCTCCATATAAGTTAAAATGATAGACAAGGATTCTATTCATTTTGTAAAACATTTATATTTTGAGAACTGAAGCATGATGTTTTTGCATGCTTGTATTTCAGAGTACATCACAGTCACTGCGTAGCCTACATTATGACTAACATATAAACATGCAATATTGTTGATGAGTCTAAAAAATAAAAACTTGCACAAAATTTTTAAACTTGTTTAAAAAATAAAAACTTGAATAAAAAGCACTGGTTTTGTTTTTGGCGGTTGCTAGATTTCAGTCATTTAAATCCCCCGATCAGAGCTTATCTGTGAAAAGAACACGTATACTATCCGGTGTTTTACCTAAACATGTACAATCTGGCAACCATATGCACACAAGCTCTCTCGTACGTGGATGATCTGAAAACACCAATAAACAAGTAAGCTGCATTTTAGCAATCTCCATTTGAGATGTTCTGCTTAAAGTGTCCTTTAGTTGGCGTGTGTTCTGTCAGGACTCACGAGCCGCTCGCTGAACAACTGAACTTGTGTGAGCTGCTGAAATAAGCCAATCAGAGCAGAGCTCAACATTAATATTCATGACCCTTACAAATAAGGCAAAAACAGAGCATTACATCCTAGGGACATCCCTAATTTGTTATATATCTGTTGATATCTGTTGTTTTATATATATCCCTAACATATATATATATCTTTGTGTCCTCAAAGTGCTTTACATTTATAAGGGGTGGAATCTCCTCAACCACCACCAATTTGTAGGATCCACCTGGATGATGCGACGGCAGCCATATTGCGCCAGAACACCCACCACACACCAGCTGATTGGTGGAGAGTGATGAAGCCAATCAGTATATGGGGATTATTAGGAGGCCATGATGGACAGGGGCCAATGGGCAAATTTGGTCAGGATCCATCAACGCCATCATGCGCCAGGGTTACACCCCTACTAATTTTGTGAAGGACATCCTGGGATTTTTAATGACCACAGAGAGTCAGGACCTCGGTTTAGCATCTCATCCGAAGGACGGTGCTCAAGACATGTGAAGACCGCATGTCCCAAGATTCTGCGATAAAACTTGGCCATCAAACTACACCTTTGTTTTGAATAGGCGCCCTCTAGTGGACCGAAAAGTTGCATAGTGCACCTTTAATAGATATACCATTCAAAATATACACAAAGTATTTGGAACATGTTCATAGGTAATCTAATGAATTACACCTGTGGTTACTTTGCTAGGACACCTGTGTGAATCTAAAGAGGAATGATTCAGAGATTTCAGACCCACTAAATTATCACCTTGAGACCTGTTGGTTATCATTTCTATAATGGCTTATTTCTGAGAAAACGCCACTTGGTTTGGTGTCCAAACACTTAAGAAGAAAATAAATTCAGTGTATTTTGTGTGTGTTCATCTTACCCCTTGAGCACCGATCTGTTGTTCTACAGTGCCGAGTAAAGATTCCAGAACATTCCTTTCACCTGTGGAGATCAAAAGCATCAGGAATTAATATTAATCAGTAAACATAACAGAGAACTGCTGGGAACAGCCTATTGACTCTTTACCACCGACAGGGTGCTGGAGCCCAATCTGGAACAATTCCATGTGCTTTCATTGGCGGAAAAGCAATTATGGGCTTCAAACTGATAATGATAAAAAGCCAGGGGACAGCGTAACATCTGCACTAAATCAAGTTTTCAAAACAACTTAATCTGGCAAAGCTGATTCAAAACAAAACTAGATCACACTAGACTGTTCCTCAAATCTGTTTACAATGGAAACACAGATGTGGTGACAGTCGCACATTCAAATGACAGACATTCTGTTAATACGTTTGTCACTCTGCACAGCCACTCCTCTAATTTTTCTCTGTCTATATTTTCAATGCTTGTGAATTGATTGTCATAACTTTAACCCATTCCATCAAAAGCAGCTTGTGATGGTATAAAGACCATGAATCAAAATACTTTGCATGTCACACTGTTAAACAAACAGTTTTCAGCTTTCAAAGATTAGTGTGTGCTATATTGTTTGTGTGCTGGTCATGTACTTTAATAACATCAATAAAGTCACAGTTCATCCCTAAAGTAAGCATACAAAACAGGTTGGTTTTGAGAGAGATTTGCAGCTTCCCAGTCGAGCATCAGCACCATTTTGGTGGAAAAGGGGTACGATATATATAGTGTAAATCTTAAAGTGGGTTAATTACTTTTTATCCTCGCCTTCTCCTCGTCTGTGAGGTGCTCCGTCCTGGTGCGAATCACAACGTTCACATTGTTCACTGAAAAAACCTGCCAAAAGCAGCATCATCACCCACAGGACAAAGACTGCCTTATTCTGAAGCTCACTGCTCTAAAAAAAAACAGTCTAATGTTTCTGAAGCTTAGCTTTTCACTTTGGAGTTATCTGTAACTCTAAATGATTTTCCAATTTTTCTCTTTTCAATGATTCTTAATGACATTATAGGTCATAAACAGCTGGTTGATGGCTCACCTTGGCTTCAAATCCATTTACTACTTCTGTTCTGTCTGACCTCCAACCCCAGATACCGGATTTAGACCTGAGCACAGAATGAATTGTTTTAAGAATTCCTTTTTGAGGATCAGTTTAGATTGTCTATTTCAATGAATCAATTTAATTCAGTTACTGATTTTTTTTATAGCAAGGATGCATAAAATTGATCAAAAGTGGGGGAAAAAAAATATTTAAAATAAAAGCTGTTCTTCCAAACATACAATATTTATCAAAGAATTTTGAAAACATGTACCAGGGATCCACAAAATTATGAAGCAGCACAACTGTTTTCAACATTGATAAAAATAAGAAATGTATTATTGATTAAAGATCATGTGACACTGCAGACTGGAGTAATGGATGCTGATGGATTCAGCTTTGCCTTCACAGGAATAAGTTATACTTATATATATATCAGGGTTTCCGTTGTCCGGTAATTACCGGACATTGGCCGGGAAAAAAATTAAATGTCCGACAAAATGAAATCTTTTCGGTCAAATTGTCAGATTAAAACTGCCTCTTATCGATACCGTAAGCCTGCGACGTGATGCCCTCGCTGTCATGACAGCGCTCCGTGGCTATGGAGGATTGCAATTCTCCACAGCCTGCGAAGCAGAGTAGGCCTATGTGAGCGGAGTGGAGTGAGGAGTGGAGCGGCGAGATTTTGAATGGAGTGAGGAGCGATTTTTTTTAAAAGTCGGAGCGTTGTGTTTTTTACTCGCTCCGAGAGAGCTCCACTACCGCTCCATCACGAGAACAATTTATGACAACGGGCCGGCACAGCAGTACATTTTTCGCCAGAACTAGAGCGTAGATCGGCTCAAAAAAATAAAGCCCAACCCTACCCGAGCCCATGCACCCGAGAGACCGGCCCTGCCCGTGTAAGTATCGAGAACGAGCCTGTAATGACTAATGAGCGGAGCGGAGCCGGTGTGATCAGCTCAATAATCCGCAGGCGCGCGCTCATGAACCCACTGGTAAAATTATGTTCGTTCAAATGCAGCTCAGACATTACATAAATCTGTAGCTTACTATACTTGTTGTAGCCATTAAACAATGTCTTTTTTCTTCATATTTATGTTTAAATATTATAATATTATTTTTAGATTTCATCTGATTATTATAGGCTATAAGGTGCAAAGATGCAAGTGGGTCAGAAATGATTTTGGTGGTTATATTTAGTTTAATATTAAGTTTTGTTTTGTAAAAAGCCTTTCTTTCGTTTTGTACAAATTGTCTCTTAATTTTAATAAAGGTTTCTTCGGTTAATTGCATATATTTAATAAATAAGAAATAAATAGGTCGCGGAAGCCATCGCTTTCATTGCTCATGAACTGAAGCGCGTCTCAAATAAACTGAAACTCGGCAGGCTTGCCTCACAGACATGAGGAATATGTAGCCTAATATGTGTAGAAACGAAAAGATTTAAATAAGCACATGGTGCAGTGTTCAGAACTCACACGGTAAACAACCAGCTTGATACAGATGATCACGGCGATGGGCATGAGCGGGATGTTAAAGTTTAAGGGATTTTTTTTTTTTACCTTCTACTGAATATGATCGGGTTCAAGCACATTTTAAACAGGTAGCACTTATTCACACACGTAATTTTGTGAATAAGTAATTTTGTCGTTTTCTCTAATGATTTCAAAAACATCTTGTAGTGCTTACCTGCTTACAGTTATCAGTAGGCTATACTGTTATATTCTATTATATGATTTTGTCATTTCACACGGTGGCCAATTTAAATGTTACCAACTAAATGAGACATACTGAGTTTATAATTACATTTATTAATTGCGTTTAATTATTGCATCTAAACACAATAGTGTTGTGCCAAGATTTTTCACGTGAATAAAGGCAAATAGATTTGCACACTTTGCTTAATCACTGGTCTAGTCTGTTAAACTAGTCAGAAGTTCTCGTTTCTAATATGCCCTCGTAGCCTATTTTTTCTCTCATCAAAACCGAATACCATCAGTGGTTGTACATCAAGAGCAGGGACAGTTTTTGTGCATTTTGTTTCGCGATCTGACCGGAACAAACAGAAAGTCTCTGCAACGGCGTTAAGCGTTAGATTAAAGCGCTCGTCTGTTTTTACGGTCTATGGTGAAGACTGATGAGTCGCGAGAGAAATCTGCAGCACTGATATATATATATATATATCTGCAGCACTATATTATATATATATATATATATATATATATATATATATATATATATATATATATATATATATATATATATATATATATACATACATATTTTAAAAAAACTATTTTAGAATGAAATAATAATAATTTATAATATTAATGTTTTTACTGTATTTCAAATAAATGTATCCTTGGTGAGCATAAGAGACTTATTTCAAAAACATTAAAAAGTCTTACTGACCCTAATCTTCTGAACGGTAGTATATTTATTTAAATCATATATACATGGCCATACCTTTCAAATGCAATGTCCTTTGTGTCCAGATACGTGTTGACAATGGGTGTTGTTAGCCTCTTGGCAACTTCCTGTTCAGCGGGCTGCATGGAGTCCAGAGTGACATCCTCAATCTCGCGGGAAAGATCAAAACGCTCGGTGTCCACCACTTCGTCCTCGTGATTAACTTCCATCAGCTCGGTGCAGTTGTCTGTGAGAACACGCATGTAAAGTCCACATGACACTGACCAATCACAAATAAACATCAGGCATATCATTCATCCTCATACAAAGCGCACCAGTAAACATACAAATTTAAAATAAGGACACATTTGCTAGAACTCCATCAATAAATTAATGTGTAAACTACATACAGACTAGACTTGACAGGCAGACAGAATAACTAACTCTCTTCTCTGAATATATAGCTTCTTCTTCCTCTGATCCAGGTCATGTTTTCAAAGCCCAGCAGGGTGGTGTCCACTCTCAGACAGGCCCCACTCTTCCAGATTCTGCACACGTCGCTTGGACATACGCGGGACACGAGAGGAACTGGAGTGAGAAAAGAAGCACAAGATGAGGATCATACTACATCCTAAAAAATCATAAGGATTCATGTGAGAAGGAAAAAAAAGCACTTACTCCAGCTAGTAAACTCCCACTTCATCTCCATGTAGAAATCTGGAGACTGGGATAAAAAAAGGTTCATTACACTTCAGGCTCTTTCACATGACTTCAACCAGTAGCGGCTCCTGAATGTAAATGTAGGTAGGGCAGATCCTGGGCTAGATCTGGCTAGATTTTGTAAGCTTTATATTCTAATCGCTAAAAACATTAAGAACACTACTAAGCCTGAGGGTGGCGCTCTAATGTTAATTAGTTATGGAGGAATTCCGGCGAGGAAAAGTCATGTGTATTCTCAAAACAAACATAAAACACAACGGAACAATATAAAGGCTATTCACAGGAGCATGTTTAAACGAAAGGATGTATAATTTTATTTGATACACTAGTCCACAAAGGAAGAACAGACATTACTGACTAAATACTGACCAGATGCACACACAGCTATAGTGGATTGATATCGTCTCGGTCTGGAGCACGGTTTGCTAAAAGGGGTGGTTCTGTGGTTTTTTTCTAGGCTTGGTTATGGGGCGCATTATAACATGTCTTAATACTTAATATTTTTAAAACGCTGTATTTTTCTTATATTTTACCTTTATTCCACACCGTTGTCTGCACTGTCCTTTGAATGGCTCGTTTGCTTCCTGCTTCTATGAAGCCAAACACTTGGTTAGATGGCCAACTGTAGTTTCATGGATTTTTATTGGCTGAAGTGCCATACACAGGTTGTCCGGAAACACCACATCCCTAACCATTACTTTTACCATTATTTTTATCAGTTTTAGTTTGATAAACATGACAATATAACATCGCGACTACATGAAAAGAGTTTTTACTGTTATTAATAAATGATTTGTGAGCATTAGCGTAACATAAGGTTTTAGAATAAACAAGTGATCGCTGTCATGCGGTGAGTCTGGCCAATCATGGATCAGCTGTGTCGTCATCAGAGCTCTTGCATCCTCCTGCAGCCATCCTTGAGAATCTGCAGCGGCTGCATCAGCTGGCTGCTCTCGAATCGCTCTCGCGGTACTTTGTTGACATTCGTCAAAGTCACGTGCCGTTGGCGCCATCTCAAGTCGGACAAAATTTCAAACCGGCATGCACTGCTTCAAGTCTACCGCCGATCGGTCTGCGCATCACTAGGTGAAGTCGAACACGTCTATTGTGTTTATGTTAATAGCAAGGGTTTATGATAGCCTGGATTCCAGCTGAACTTAGCCCCGCCTACAATTGTTTTAGGTCTGGCATCGCTCCATAGAGGAGTAATTATCCCCGAACAGAAACTATTCGGACCAATGAAATCATCAGGGCGGGCTTTAGTCGATGACTGACAGATGATAAACAGTAACGTAATCATGCACGTCATCAAAGGGGCTTGGATTATATTTGTTCAAATCCTAAACGGAGAGCTTGTTTGTATGCATTCAGCTTCACAATTTCTCTCAGAAATGATGATCATGTTGGGTAAGTACTCTGTGTATCATTAAATTCTTTAATTTTTTTACAACACCGGCAAAGATCGTGTATACCAGCCTGATTCCAGCGTGCAACAGACAGGGTTGCCAAGTTTTTACAACAAAACCCGCCAACTACTAGACCTAAACAATAGCTTCTCGGGGGGTTCTCCGGAAAAAAATGGCGTTTGGGGGTAAAATGTGTGTTATTTTGGCAAGGTTGCCTGCTAAAATTCGCACTCATGGGTCTATATATCACATAATAGTCGCTTCAATCCGCGGACATAGAAAACAATCCGCGGGGGAAACGCGGACTTGGCAACACAGTGCAGTTGAGCTCTGTTGACGTCGCTTCGTTGCTCTGATTGGTTGTAGGTCTGTCCAATTGAGGTCTCTCCTGTTTCGGTTGAAACACGCCCCATAATCACAGCCCAATTGAGCAGTTTCAGACTCATATTTTGACTAGAATTGAGTATGATCACGTCAGGCTAGGTTTATGATGTCAGCAACCCGGGAAGAAGCTTGTTGTTGTCCAAACCGGCCGTTTTTGTAAGCAATAAACTGCCATAACTTTAAAAGACAATATCTCCGTTTGCATTGAACTTTCAGCGCTGTAATTTTGCAGATACTGTTTACCCTCAAGCAGCAACATTACACGCTAACTAAAGATAAAAAAAGTGAAATCACATGCAACCACCCCTTTAAGGTATCTTGAAAATAAGCGGGGCAGTAACTGCCCCAATAGCTCTCAATTAGAGCACGCTGCAGTTCCATTTTCACCACAAATTTACATTGGAAAATTGTGGCGCATTGGAGATCGGGGCAGAGCTCAGGCACTCTTTGCCCAGCTTAGTGTCATTATACACGCTTGCCGAATCCATACGTAAAACTGTAATATTCAAGTAGTCTCAAATATTAAAAAATGTTTTTGGCAGAAAGCTTAACACATTTACAAATTATTATTGAGTCAGTTTATATAGAGGTCTATGTTTTGTATGAATATTTTGGTGGGGCGCTGCTCCACCTGCCATTACAGACAAAATGCAGCTGTCTTTAACACAAGTGTCACATGCCATTTTGACTGCCATATAATTTTTTTTTGCAGACAGCACCTACAGAAGGGCAATTTTATGAGGTTGTTTGGTAGCAAGAAAGAATAAACACAGCGAACAGTGAATAGTGAAAGCAAAAGCAAAGTTGAAATATTTAAGCTTAGAACCGAAAATGCCTTTGCCAAATAAAAAAAAAATCTGATTGCTGAAAGAACAAAACATCTATGAATATCACAGTATGCCTTTGATGTTTACTGGGTTTTGTAAAAGCCATGTAGCTAAATCCATAATTTATACACTATCATTCAAAAGCCTGGGGTCATTAAAATTTTTAAGGAAATTGCAATGATGCATTAAACTGATACAACTTGACAGTTCATATTGTAAAAAAATGCTGTTCTTGTGAACTTTCAATTCTTCAAAAGAATCCTGAAAAAATGAATCTGTTTCCACAAAAATATCAATAATCACAACAATTAACATTGGTCATAAATAAAAAATGTTTCTTGAGCATCAAATCAGCGTATTAATAAGATTTATACAGGATCAAGTGACACTAAAGAATGCATGTATTAAATTATAATAATATTTCACAATATTATTGATTCTACTGTATTTTTAATCAAATAATTACAGCCTGGATGAGCATAATAAACCATTACAAATCTCACCACCCCATACTTTTGAACAGTACTGTATATTACACAATTTTAACTTAAAATTCACAAAAATAATTAACAGGATCAAAAGACAGACGCACCTCTCGGATCTTGCATAGTAGCTCTGGAACGCCACCCAGTGCAGTGGAGGCTTTGATATAATCTCGCCGCTGGAGCACCAGCTGCACCATCTCAGGATCACCCGTGCTAACTGCTTCCTGCAGCACTGTGCAGACAACAAGATATATTAGATATTTATCCTTATCTAAAGACATGGAAATGTAAACATACTGGTCTAGCACTACTAAATAGTGCACTATAAATCGCACATGACAAAAAAGTCCAATGACCAGTGTCAAGTGTCTTTAAGAGGAGATGATTATTACAGTATACATAATCCTGCATCTCGGGAAAGCTGAAACAGAGGCACTAAACACTTTTACTGGTTGGAAAAACCACTGATGACACAAGCCGAGGAAGTGGTGGTGGTAATAGATCTAATGACATTTTTGTGAGTGCCAATGGAGCTTACTTTGAAGACTGCTATGGCGTTAGTGCACAGCTTCATTCTCACCTGTCCAATGTTTGTCATTTTCTTTGGAAACATCCGCACCATGTCTGAGCAGCACTCTCACCGACTCCAAGTGTCCAAGTGAGACAGCCAGGTGCAGAGGGGTCCGGCCCCTGGGATCCACCTCTTCAATGTAACTCTGAAAGGAATGTAAACACAGACATTTCTTATGGAAGAAACTGAAGAGGGGCAAAATCATAAGCATTGCTGCATGGCTTGTGGGTGGGGAGATGAAAATGGGGAATGCAACTGTAATTAACTAGAATATTAGATCCTCTTCCTGTGGACGGTCATGATGTCTAATGTCATGTACAGCAGGGGTGACTTTCAGTCTTTTAGATGCCACATAACCACAAATATGATCATTCCTGTGTGAGGGACCACCAATTCTAAAATTTAAAAGGCAGCTATATATTTAAATGTATAAAGACCCCATTCATACTGTAAATTTGTAAGGTAATATCAATGTGTAAAATATTATTCAATAAAAATGTTCTACTAACTACAGTACAGCACTGTTAAGAGTTATTATGCATTATTAATTGTTAACCATATTTCAAAACATTTACTTTTTTACAATGTTTTACTTAAAACGTTTCCACAGAACCCAGTTTTAAAAGCCCTGATCAATAGCTTTGGTGCAATAAAATGAATCTCTACTGTTTGTTAGGATGAGCTCACCAGCTCTCCAGTGCAATGCACTACAGCAGGGCTGTGGCTAACAAGTGGATGGCAAGGTGATGAAGCATTTATAATAACATCCAATAATGCACCAAGTCCAATTTCATTAGAGTATTAAATACATGACAAGCATATCATTACATCCACAGGAGGCAAAAATCTCTCAGCAGTCAAATCAATGATTCTGCCATTAACGTTAGCTTCATATAACGTTAACGTTAGTCTACAGCAGCATTTACAGATACCTCACACATACCGTCTGTAGCTCTTTTTCCAGTTTCCTGTAATCATTCTCCCACACCAGGACATGCAGTGGAAACCGGAGGATGAAATCCTCGACGCTGGCAGCGGTGGCGGATAACATTCTGGCTCGATCAAACTCTCCGTGTCTCACCCTCCAAAATCAAGAGCCAGCCTTCGAGCTAGCTACTGTCATGAACCATCAAATCTCTTCATGCGTTTAATTAATTTCTGATAAATATACAGAGACTATGGCTTTTAAAAAGGTGCCTTAGTAAAGGAGACGCCGAAAACGCAACCAACTTTTTTCAAAATAAACTTTTGAAAAACAAGGAAGTGGCAGGTTGAAACTATTTGTATAGGGGTGTATCCAGTCATTTGAAAAAAAACGTTCCTCCAAACCTTTTTGCGTTTAGTTAAAATAATAAATAATGCTCCCAACATAAAATGCTTGATAAACGCCCAATTAGCCATATAATACTCTATCAAAAAATCGTAAAGGATAAATTATTATTTTTTCTAATTAAAATTGACAAACCCAAAGCCAGACTAAACCATTCCATATGGAGGAGGGGTGGCCGTGCTATAAAATATGGCTATAAAATCGTTATTTTTGCGTAATCCTAATTATATATATAGATATTTTAATATATAGCATAAAACAAAAATTTTATCAAATGAAACATCAGTAAATAATTGTAATAATTAAACCTTACTGTTACTATCTGAAAATCGTTCGCTTGAGGGAGCGCGACGCCGCCTTGGTGTTTCAAACGATCTTTAGCTCATCAGGAGCGGCGAGTCTCTCCTGCGCATGCGCGGACACGAACGCAGTATGTTTTGAAGATCGCGTCCTAGATACAATTCATTTTCCGATAGTGTTTGGCTCATTTGACTTTATAGATAGATTCTGAACATAAAGACTATTTTCTTTTCCACCCCACACTTACTTAGGCAATAAAATCGTCTCAAGGTCTGCGAATAAATAGAGAAATGGAGAAAATATCTCACGTGCTGCAGTGACGCGTCTGTCCACTGTGTGTCAGGCAGCGCTAGAAATCTGATTTATCGTCACTATAAACTCAAACGTGTGGTCTGGGAGGGCAGATGGCACTCTACTGCGATCTGATGGGTTGCTGGGCAAGCATTTCCGTTGTGTTCGTGTAGTTTTGAATGCATCATGTCAGAGGCTCCACTGCCTGACTCGTCTGTCCTAATTTCAAGCTAGACGTTACGACATACGTTTTTTCTATGGTTTTTTTCACATACAGCATTCGCACACATTTATCTCCTTCGTATGCGCGTCCTCTTCGGGTATGAAAGCCTCTTTCAGTGATACAATACTTTTAAACGGAGCCCATCATTATGTCAAAGCGGTACATGCTTTAAATTTATCCGTGGACGATTTTGGGTCGATAATACATGGTAATACCCGCGTTACCGGAGAGAAGGATGTCGAAACGGCTGCGAAATAGCGAAGTTTGTGCGGACTGCAGCAGTTCGGGTGAGTATATTCCGCGACTTTAGACTCAACTTGCACTGGACAACCGGGTGATATTACTCAATGAAGTGACCGAATAATAACATTTAACGTTAACTATGCAAATACATTATTCAGATTTTTATGCAACCTTCTTGTCGCGATAAAACCATGGATTTGAATGGATATATAGTAAATGTATGCGTTTTGCAGCATGATGATGTATTGCCATTGGCTTTGTTTCAAAACCTAGTGAGGTGTCTACCTAGACAACATTTTAGGCATCATTAGCGCCTGGCCAAACATTCTCTCTGGCAGCTCGGTGGGAGCTTCAGACAGAGCCGCTGCATGCAGTGTTGACTCAATTTTACGGGGTTTCATTCAGCTTCCAGTGATGCTGTGAAGGTTTGTGAACAGTCGTTGTATTCATATTTTATTTGGAGAAATGGGTAATACTTTATTGACCCTCAAGGGGAATCCCGGGTGTAAACATCAACAACATATACATGTACATATACTAACCAATACATGTAGGGCCCTGACTTTGGAGCATCTAGAAATAAATAAAATGTCACATAGCATTGTTGTCATCACATTATATAATAATTTATTGTCTTGATCAATGCATTGACCGTGCATAACTACACCTGCAAAGACTATAAATTACATGAACACTCTTTATTTTTTGATAAATATTTAGAGAACAGTTCTTCATTTATGAATTGTACTCTATAAGTTAGACCCATTTTAGCATTTGAACTATAAAACACGGTTAACTTTCTATCCTGTGATTTGTTTGGTTATGTTCTGGGGTTGAGTTTTCTCCTCATTCAGCATTGATTCCTCTTGATTAGTTACGCCTCAGTCACCAGCTGGCCTGGGCTGCCCCAACATGTCAGGATCATTGGGCAGTTGTTGTTAGGGTGAATATTTTTAGTCATTCAGGACTGGGTTTTATTTTAGCCGTTGCAGTACTTGATGGGGAAGAGATCAGTGCTTGGCTTAGAGAGAAAGAAAAGGAGAGGGAGGGAGAATGAGGGTGAGAGGGGAATGATGCTTGTGCCAGGTGCTCAATTCTGGCCCTTGGCCTTTTTGCAGCTGTTGTTTGATACTTCCTGTGCATGAAGGGAAGTGAATTTTGCTTCTAGACTGCTGTCTGCTTATCAGTGAATCAGTTTTTAATTTAGATAGCTCATGTTTCTGTTAGACTGGTGCAATTGTGGTATCATATATCCCTTCTCACTGGCTGTAAAACCCCAAATGGTCACTAACTTCATAAGTGTCAGAGGCTTTAATGACCTGTTCACTTGATACAGTAAAAGGATGCGTTTTAGTCCAGATTTAATTGTCTGGGTTTGTTTGTTTAGGGCCACACTAATCCTCTGCCTTCCAAATAGACCTAAGACAATAAGTGTATTTAAAATAATAATAATTTATTTTAAATTAATGTACTATATTTAGTATCAATAACATGTATTTTTCAATATTTTGTATTTTCAGGGTATTTCATTTCATGGTACTAGGCAATATTGTCTCTAAATGATGCACCATTTATTTGTATATGTAATAATAGAAAATAATACCGTATATATAGAGTTTTATTCCTAGTTCCTTCCTTACAAGAGTATTTTCATACTGTTTCATATTTTGTATTCCCCATACATTTTTTGTGCCTGTCATTTTGAACACAAAGTGTAACTATTTGTAAGACCATGTAGACTTTTGGGTTCAAATAGCAGGTGCTACATACATTACCCAGTTTTGTACCTTCGTAATACTTTCATTAAAATAAAGTATAAAAATGGCAAATGTTTGTAACATCCTAAATTTATCTAAAATGACTAAAGATCCCCACAGGGTTAAAAAAAAATTGTGTTGATTTTATATTTTTGTTCAAATTTTAATGTTCTGTGTAAGAATGGAAAAAATGTATTGATTACAATTTGCATTTAGTGAATAATTTAGGGGGAAAAAAGTTTGCCTGTTATCTGAAAATAAATCCTCAACTCTCTCTTCTTGGGAATTTCTGATACTCAAGCGCTGACACGCATCGTTTTTTTCTGAAGGAAGTGAAATCACATGTTGGCCTGAATCTGTCTTTTGGAAGGGTGGGAGGGTATGGGCTCCTCAGACACCTAAGTCATAGGTCCAGTGTGGTTGGCCCCACTTTCACTGATTTGGCATCATGACTCAGGGAAGGAGTGATACTATGTATGACATATTCTATTAAAAACTGCCTTGGTATGTCACGTCCATGAAGGACGAGTGCCGGTGACAAGTGTTGATTCTGATTTAGTATAGGTTGTTGAGTTTGTGTAGTAAGGGAACTCTGAGTGATCTAGGTCTCAGCTGGTGGGCCGTGACCATAGACCGTAAAAAAAATACGGTTGTGACCCAGAAATGGTTTGCTGGTTTGCAACTAACAATAACGTGCTTAGTATAGTAAAAAGAACTTTAAAGGGAGGTATGATGCTTTCCATATCTTTTATTGGCTGGTGCACCTCAATCAAACTCTCAACCCAATAATTTTATTTAGCGTTCACGAAAACGCCAAGTTTGGATTAGCTTACGGTAGTGCAAATTTACGAGCTAATTACTGTTGCTGTTTTTAGCCATGTTTGTTGCACTGGTAAATCACTCTGCTGCTGTTGGTAAAGCATTTACAAATGATTTAAAAAAAATCCTGTTTAGCCTATAATGTTATGTTAAAATTGCTGTATTTATGCAGTTCATGGAAATCTGCTAAGTTTTTAATACTGATAAACAAACTTGTTAGTGTATTCGGTTGCCTCTTTATGCTCAGTGTCTGACTGTGAAGTGAAACCAGTTTAGAATCACGCTGCAGACAACCCTCTCGAAGGTAGTGAAACTAAGAAGCCGCACAGTGTTTCCCAGTTCACCTGCTCGTACCCTGGAAGTAAAGTTCAGCTGCTTAGCATTTGTTGTGGTTTTGAGGCATGTGTATGTAAGAGGAAGTTGGCGTGTTTACAGCCATACATGAAAGGATGACATTCAACCTTTGCTACTGTGGCCTTATAAGGAAGAACTGAGCACCACATTTTGTTGTCGTCATGTTACATCACATCGCATATCAAAGCTACATATTAGAAATCTGTGCTACTAGTAATGGTATAGTGGAACAAATTAATACACATGCAAGTGAATACATTTTAAAATCCAAATGAAATCTCAAAGTTTTCTGTTTGCTTTCTTAATATTAATTTTTGATGATATGATTCATTTGGGCTTATTAAGTTTGTTTTCTTTCATTGCATTCTTCTAAGAAGCATCCCCCTTCCATCAACCTTTTAAAAGTATTGGGTTTCTGTTTCCATTCTCATACACCAGCCAAAAAGCTCCATTAGTGTTATTATGTGTATTGATCAATGATCAACACTGCTGAGACGCACTGTTTACTTTCTGCTAATCTGTTGATTTTCTTGGGGTTCTTTAGATCCTCGTTGGGCGTCTGTGAACAGAGGAGTTCTGATATGTGACGAGTGCTGCGGAGTTCACCGCAGTCTGGGCCGCCACAACTCGCAAGTACGGCATTTGTCGCACACCTCCTGGCCACCTACCCAGCTACAGGTGAGCTCTTGTCTTTAACTGATCAACCTCTTTCATCTTTTTTTTTTTTTTTAAAGGGGACATAACACAGTTTCTGCCAATATCATGGTAATCTTAAGTACGTATAGAGTAGAATTGCATCCTTCATATTTCTGTCTTGCATTTTTATCAGATTTATTAAAGAAAGATGTTTACTTTATATGCACTATCCGCTGTTTGCCAACACAACTCAGACAACCTGACTTTCCAACTCATGACAGGGATTTTTTTATTGCTGGCAGCGCTGCATCGTTCAGTTTGACACAAACTGCAAATCTGGGTCTTGTTTGTAAAACATCTGTCACCAAAATGCCAGGAACAAACAAAAATGTCAACAACAAAAAATTCGGCCTAAAATGACTTGACCAACATGGTTAAAAAATGGCTGTTGATTTTATATTTGGGATGCACCAAATTTTCGGCCTCCAAAAAATTTCAGCCGAAAATGGCCAAAAGACTTTTATCACGGAAACAATAAGTCTTAAATATTGAGTTCTCTTTCAAGTCTTGCGCTTAAAAGGACAAACTCACACAAGAAGTATGTCAACATGTCCATCTTGATGAGTATCCTAGCAGACATAGTCTGAATATGCCTTAAGTGAACTCTATACAGTCGAGAAAGATGACACATATCCTTGCATTAGGTCTTAAAGGGGCAGTAGCCTTTACTGCTCTGTTTAATGTCAAACAAAATATAAGGACATCACTCGCTCCTCTTGATTGAATAGCTTTTGGAAGTTTAATAAGGATTAATCTTTAATTTAAACAGTTAAATATGCTGTTATTTTACATTTGATTACTTTATTACAGTTCTGTAACTTTCTGCAGGCTAGTAGGCCTGTACATTATTATTTAATATACACATAAGTGAGGTCAAGTTAAACATTTTAGTTTGAATTTTATTTTATACTGTGCATTGTTGCAATGTGCTAAATAAATGTATGCATAATTTGTAATTGATTTATTATTTGAAACTTTAATGTTAATTTATGCCTTGATTTTCAGTCATAGCCATACGTGCAATGGTTAATATTGGTTACAACTTTCAATTACTAATAATTGGCATAATTTCTTTCGGTGTTTCGGTTTTCGGTGTTCGGCCTTGGTTTCCTCTTTTTCAGTTTTCCGTTTCGGCCAAGAATTTTTATTTCAGTGCATTCCTATTTTTTATTTCCATTCAAATGTAATTTTTCCATATAAGAATGTCAAAATTAATTAATATTTGTATTTAATTAATATTAATTCAGGATTTTTTTTTTTGCTTGTTATCAGTCTGAAAATAAAATCCTCAAAACTCTGGAAAAAAAGGGAATTCTGACACTCCAGCGCTGACTCACATCGTTGTTGCTGAAGGAAGTGAAATCACATGTTGGCCTGAATCTGTCCTTAGAATAAGGGGGGTGGATGATGCTGAAGAGTATGGGCTGCTCAGACACATTGGGTCTCATTCACTAATAATTGCTTGGATTCTTTCGTATTTGTACGCACAGGAGCTCTTCTCCGGCTGATTCACAATGTTCGTACGCACATGAATTTGTTCTTAACCTTGTTCTGACGTTATTGAATTTGGAGTATTCTAAATGAGCGGCTGTGTGCACGAGGTTAGTCATATACATAAAACACACCCAAACCATCTCCATATAAGGGCTTTTCGCACATGCTTTCCTTACAGCTACTATTCACCTGGATCCTCTAGCAATGCCAAATGTGCCATTCTCACCAGTTCTCAAAAACACCTTTTGTAAAGAACCAGATTACAGAGCTCTCATTAGCCAAGCTGTACATGTGTATATCTGCGTTATTCAGAGAAACCTCACCCCCCCCTCCTTGAAGTCACTACCTGATTGCCTAATCCTAACCCCTGTCCCACAACTAACCCTAAACCTACCAATACTGGGGGGGTAATAATTTGGCGGGGGTCGGAATTTGGAGTGTCACTCTTCAAAAGCGCAAACATCATTTAAAGCGGCACTCCTTAATGAAAGAACAAACATAATTTAAATCACCAGAACACATTTAGTTTTAGTAGTATAATTGTTCAAAACATTTTTGATGGTTTATTCTTATATGTATAGTGCATTAATAGCGGGAGAGGCAGGACACTATGAGCACCAGGAGAGAATGCTGCCTGTATTGAAAGCGTGAGTAATGTGTGAGGGGAAATAATTTACTACATTAAACGACTATATATAATGTTGAATATAATGAGGCAATGGGGAAATATTTATAGGTCCTAATAATACACAAATTATAATAATATTATTTTAATAAGTAAAAAAAATCCAGTATCGTGATATATATCGAATCGTGACACGAGTGTATTGTTACACCCCTAGTAATTATAGTCATGTTGGAATCAAATATAACTTCTTTATATGATAACAGCCATGCAGAATAAGTTATTTTTGTGTACATGTGATTTTAGTTTTCCTATATTTTTTTCTCTCCATAAATTTTGAAAAAAATATTATTCTGAAATCATTGGTGAATTTTAATTTGTTCTTAAAATCGTTCATTCATCAGTGAGATCCACTATGGCCATGCATTAATCCTGTCCAAAAAAAAAAAAAGTTTGTACAGTGATTGGACATTTTTCATTCATGTTTACTCATTGCAAGCAAGACTTTGACACAAAATACATACAGTGAGGAAAATAAGTATCTGAACACCCTGCTATTTTGCAAGTTCTCCCATTTGGAAATCATGGAGGGGTCTTAAATTATCATAGTAGGTGCATGTCCACTGTGATAATCTAAAAAAAAATCCAGAAATCACAATGTATGATTTTTTAACTATTTATTTGTATGATACAGCTGCACATAAGTATTTGAACACATGTCTATCAGCTAGAATTCTGACCCTCAAAGACCTATTAGTCTGCCTTTAAAATGTCCACCTCCACTCCATTTATTATCCTAAATTAGATGCACCTGTTTGAGGTTGTTAGCTGTTAGTAGGTAGGCTACTAACATGGCCAAGTCCAAAGAGCTGTCCAAAGACACTATAGACAGAATTGTACACCTCCACAAGGCTGGAAAAGGCTACGGCAAAATTGCCAAGCAGCTTGGTGAAAAAAGGTCCACTGTTGGAGCAATCATTAGATAATGGAAGAAGCTAAACATGACTGTCAATCTCCTGAAAAGAGCTGGGACCACCGCTTCCAAAGTTACTGTTGGTAATGCACTAAGACGTCATGGTTTTAAATCATGCATGGCACGGAAGGTTCCCCTGCTTAAACTAGCACATGTCCGGCCCGTCTTAAGTTTGCAAATGACCATTTGGATGATCAAGAGGAGTCATGGGAGAAAGTCATGTGGGCAGATGAGACCAAAATAGAACTTTTTGGTCATAATTTCACTAAACCTGTTTGGAGGAAAAAGAATGATGAGTACCATCCCAAGAACACTGTTCCTACTGTGAAGCATGGGGATGGTAGCATCATGCTTTGGGGGTGTTTTTCTGCACATGGGACAGGGCGACTGCACTGTATTAAGAAGAGGATGACCGGGGCCATGTTTTGCGAGATTTTGGGGAACAACCTTCTTTCCTCAGTTAGAGCATTGAAGATGGGTCGAGGATGGGTTTTACAACATGATAATGACCCGAAGCACACAGTCAGGATAATTAAGGAGTGGCTCTGTAAGAAGCATATCAAGGTTCTGGCGTTCTGTCTCCAGACCTAAACTCAATAGAGAATCTTTGGAGGGAGCTGAAACTCTGTGTTTCTCAGTGACAGGCCAGAAACCTGACTGATCTAGAGAAGATCTGTGTGGAGGAGTGGGCCAAAATCCCTCCTGCAGTGTGTGTAAACCTGGTGAAAAACTACAGGAAGCGTTCGACCTCTGTAACTGCAAACAAAGGCTACTGTACCAAATATTAACATTGATTTTCTCAGGTGTTCAAATACTTTTTTGCAGTTGTATCATACAAATAAATAGTTTTAAAAAAATCATACATTGTGATTTCTGAATTTGTTTATAGATTATGTCTCTCACAGTGGAGATGCACCTACAATGACAATTTTAGACCCCTCCATGATTTCTAAGTGGGAGAACTTGCAAAATAGCAGGGTGTTCAAATACTTATATTTCTCACGTCACGATATACACATTTTTTTTTTACCTTAATGCTGCTAGTGCAATAATAGTAACAAAATTCTAATTAATTTTCTTTTCTTTCTTTCTCTGGTAATTTGCAATTTAAAGTCTAGTTTAAAATTCTAAATTCCATATAAAGAGATAATAACTATTGTTAGTCTATGGTTCTATAACTCCTCCATCATATTTGAATTTGAATTAAAGTGTTATTCTTGTACAGCCTGCAGCATCTTCTTTCTCAAATTCCTGTTCTCTTGTTGTACATGAACGATTGCTTTGATCCCATAATGCCTCTTTTCATTTAATGTGTCCTTGTTGTGTAGTACATTTTTTCACATTCTTATTTACAGCTGTATTTTTTAATCCATCAATGGAGTCTTTTGAATCGTTAAGAAAATGGTTTATTGGGGGGCGACCTCACTGGAGGGCCTTCCAACAGAGAGTGTGACTCACAAAGCATATTTAAAGGAGCATGTTTTCATAATGGATTTTTGTTTTGTGATGTATGCCCTCAATTTATTTCTCATTCACAGATGGTTCAGACATTATACAACAATGGTGCTAATGCAATATGGGAGCACACTCTGCTGGACCCATCATCCATCATGAGCGGGAAACGCAAAGCCAATCCTCAGGATAAAGTCCAGTGAGTATATTTTATATTAGTCTTCTAACGTTTACATCTTCGACATGTTTGATATAAACCATTGTTTAAAAGTTTGGGGTCAGTAAGATGCATCTGTCATTATTATAAATTATATTAAAATTGAAAACAGTTATTTTATAAATGCAATAATATTTCACAATATTACATAGTTTTTACTGTAATTTTGGATCAAATAAATGCAGCCTTGTTGAGCATGAGACTTCTTTCAAAAACATTAAAACCTTACTGATTCCAAAATTTTGAGTGGTTTTATATAAAAAAATTTATTATAGTTGCTGATACAGGCAACACCCAACTGTTGACTGGCTCTAATTGCTTCATTATTTCTCTCACCTAAAAAAAAAAAAGCCCCAACAAGGCAGAGTTCATAAAAGCAAAGTATCAAATGCTGGCTTACGTCCATCGTTTACCCTGTCGAGATGACGACAGTACAGCAGCCGCTGATCTAAGCAAGGTAAGGAAAGAGTTTCCTGTTGTATGGTTGATGTTCATTCAAATTCTTGACATTTATTTTCAGGTTTGACTTAAATGAATCTTGTTGCATTATAAATGTAAACGGTTCCTCTAGTGCAGAGGTGTCCAACCTTTTGTCCATCAAGATAATTTTCACGGATGAACACAAATATTTATACATTTTGAAGCCTAAATGCAGTAGCTTACACCACAGTCTCGTGACTTCAACATCATCATCACTAAGCTTCAGACTTTAAACACATTCAACCCCTAGTCTCTAATGATGCACATTGTCTTTGATTCTTTAGCAACTTCACTCAAGTGTTAGAACCGGCAATCTTGAGACTTGTTTGCGGTTACTGTCTCTTGGGGCTCAAGCCAACTACTTCCACCCGGTAAAAACCTCTGTTCTCACCTCAATTTATCATATTCGGTTACATACAAAATGCGTTTTTAACTGTTCTGTATTGATTATAACAGGAGAAAGGGAACACCCCGCTGCACATAGCAGCTAAAGCAGGGCAAGTGTGTCAGGCTGAGCTTCTCTGTGTTTATGGGGCAGACCCTGGGGCTCCCGACTCTAACGGCAAAACACCCATCAACTATGCAAGGTAATCAATAGCTACGGCATTGAAATCTGCATTTATTGATTACATCCTATATGTTATTTGTCAGTGTGGGGATTGTGCAAAAGACACCTTGTAATGTATTTGGCTGGTTACCTTCACTAAAATATCATTATCATGGACTTAACATATTCATGAATAAATATCATGGATATTTATTAGTGTTGTTTATACACTATTATAGTATGTCTTAGTATTTAATTTTATAAAATATTTCTATTTATCGTATTTTTATTTCAGTTTTGGTAATTTTACATAGTGTTTGTGTAAAGCCAGTAGTAATATTACAGTCTATTGTTTGCATTTGTACTGTATATCTTTGTGGAACAGGGTGATTTTGTTAGTTTGAAGCATTCTTAAGCCGATGGAAGTAATGTGTAGGACTACATTTTTGGAGAGGTAAAAAGGATACCTTTTCTTTACAACGGTGCGCTTAGCACTTCCATTCCTCCCTAGGCCAAACTTAACCTCCAAATCATCCGAAAAAGAGCAATGTAAAATGCAGTCTACTGTTGCTAAACTGCGGGGCATGATTGGTAATACTGATATATTGTATACTGATAATCATTTTAACGTGATTATCTTGTTTTCATAATATTGTAAGCTAAAAATCGAATTCGAAATGCGATTAGTCACATAGCCCTATTAAAAGGTATTCCACTGAAAGTGCAGATATCTGCCAAGACGTTTTAGTACTTAAACTTATTGCAATTGGTCACCAAGGGAACATTTCAATTCTAAGTTTTTCATCTTATGCTTATTTCAGCTTTATTTCAATTAGCAAAAAAGCTGAAATAAGGTAAATAAATTACATTAATAACAACACTGGTACACAGGTCTGTATGCTGTCCCATTTGTCGTCATATGAGGCCTGCTGTGCACCCTATTACTGGTGCAGATTTCATTGGAGACTCTGAGAAGGACCACAAGGGTTGAGGGCAGCATTTGGCACAGGACCTAAAAGTTCAAAAATAAAAAGGCATGTGTTGTAACGTCAGTGTGGTTTTTTTGTAATCAGGCAGGCTGGCCATCAGGACCTGGCAGACAGACTGGTGGAAATACAGTACGAGCTTACAGACAGGCTGGCTTTCTACCTCTGTGGACGGAAGCCTGGTGAGTCAGTGCACTGACGGGGTGTTCCTGATGTTTTGATATCCAGCTGTAGGGCTGTTTGCGCTGATGAAGCCATTTTACAGCATGCTTTTACTTTAGTCAGATCAGATGATAGGTTATGGTCTTCAAAGTGCCAGATGCCTCAATAAAATACCACAGTGATGTTACAGTGGGCTTGTTGTGTTTAATGCTTCAGTGTGCATCTGTGCAGTTAAATGTAAATGATAAACTATGTCAGTAGTGTCAACACATTTTGTGTTTCAGATCACAAGAATGGACAGCATTTCATTATACCACAGATGGCGGACAGGTAGTAAAAATCTGATATATTCTGATTTCCTGAAAGTTTGTGAACCTATCAAGAGTTTTCTATATTTCTGCATAAACATTGCTGGCCGTCTGCAATTTGCTAAAGATCATGTGGACAAGCCAGAGGGCCATTGGAAAAATGTTTTGTGGACGGATGAGACAAAAAAAGAACACTTTGGATTAAACGAGAAGCTTTATGTTTAGAGGATAAAAAAACACTGCTTATTCCAGCATAAGAACCTCATCCCCTCTGTGAAACATGGTAGTATGGTGTTTTGGCCTGTTTTGCTGCATCAGGGCCAGGACAAATTGCCATCATTAAAGGGATAGTTTACCCAAAAATGAAATGACCCCATGATTTACTCAACCTCAAACCATTCTAGGTATACATGACATTATTCTTTCAGACGAATACAATCTGAGTGATATTAAAAAATGTCCTGGCTCCTCCAAGCTTTATAATGGCAGTGATTATCAGCCCAAAATTTGAAGACAAAAAAGTGGATCAATTCTTTACAAAAGTAATCCACATGGCTCCGGAGGCCTTCTGATGTAAATCGATGGGTTTTTGTATGAAAAATATCCATATTTAACACATTATAAAGTAAAATATCTAGCTTCCAGCGGACAGCCTTCAGTATTCAACAGAAGAAAAGAATACTGAAGAAAGTGTAGCGTCTTTAGCAGTTCAAAATGCTTATGCCTCTCTGACTTCATCACGCCAGTTGCGTTTGTTTTCATAATAATAATAATAATAATGAATTTTATTTGTAAAGCACTTTACATTTTTACAATCTCAAAGTGCTAAGTTTTCATAAGTTGTATACGGAAGGCGGCCTGTCTGAAGCTAGATATTTTAACTTATAACATTTTAAATATATATATATATATTTTTTTCAAACATTCATCAGTTTGCTTCGGAAGACCTTTAATAACCCCCCTGTAGCCGTGTGGAGTATGTTTATAATGAATGGATGCACTTTTTTAGGCTACCATTATAATGCTTGGATTAGCCAGGACTTTAAAAAAAAAAAAAAACTCTGATTGTATTAGTCTGAAAGAAGTGCCATATACACCTAGGATGGCATGAGTAAATCATGAGGTAAATTTTCAAATTTTGGGTGAACTAACCATTTAATGCAACAATGAATTCTGAATTATACCAGTCAATTATTTTTCTAAAGGAACATTTCAGGACATCTATCCGTGAACTGAAAATCAAGAGAAAGTCGGTCATGCAGCAAGACAACGACCCCAATCACAGAAGTCATTTTACTAAACTTTGGTTTAAGAACAACAAAGTTAATGTTTTGGAATTGCCAAGTCAGAGTCCAGACCTTAATCTAATTGGAATGTTGTTGAAGGACTTGAAGCAAGCAGTTCATGTGAGAACCCACCAACATCCCATAGTTGAAGCTGATCTGTACTGAGCAGTGGGCTAAAATTCCACCAAGTCATTGTGCAGGACTGATCAGCAGTTACCAGAAACATTTAGTTGCCGTTATTTCTGAATAAAGGGTCACATCAGATAATGAAAGCAAGAGGTCACATACCTTTGCCACTTGCAGATATGTAATGCTGGATCATTTTTATCAATACTTAATTCACAAAGTATATATTTTTGTCTAATTTGTTTGCCTGTGCGTTGACTGACTTTATCTTTTGTAAAAATCTGATGATGTTTTGGCTCATATTTATACAGAAATCTAGAAGATATTGAATATAGAATTCTATGGGTTCACGAACACTGAAACACCACTGTAGAAGTTTCTTCTGCAGTAGAGGAGTATTCAGGGATGTGCTTGGTCATGTTTTGGATCTTCTGATTGTATCCCCGAATACTTCCCTGAACAGCTGAGATAGTGATCCGAGCAAGTTTTTAAAGTTAACATTATTTGATGTTAATATCTTGCTATTTCTTTCTCTCTTTTTTCCTGTCTTTGATGAAAAAGAAATGTGTAAGTATTTTACATGGCATTTTATTAAATAACACCTTATCTTTCACCATTACATATTTGATAATAAAGCTGTTTTAATTAAAAACAACAACAACAAAAATAACTCCTATTTTTACTATTTTATTCTTATTTATAGCAGTCTGGAGTTAACAGAGTTTGCAAAAGCTGCAAAAAGAAAACTGCAGTCTGTGAGTCCTCTATTTTACTTTATTTTATTTATTCGTTTTTTTCAGTATAGCTCACAGAACGAGACTAAGCACCACTGTTGGGGAGTAACTAACTAAAAGTAGAATCCTGCTAAATACAAAGCTAAATTCTGCTTTATTAATTTAATTAATAAAATTGCTTTATTATATTAAGCGAAATATTAAATAAAAAGGTATACAACAATAGTTTGACTATTTATGTTTGACTATTTTTATTCAGTATCAGTTTATCTGTACAAATGCTGTCACCCCTAAATTAATACAATCTACTTGCAAAACGCAAAACCATATCCTCATTTTTTTGTACCAGATAAATGCCACTGTGATTGCAGAGAAAAATTATACCATTTGTGCCTGCATCTGAAGATCCCCCCTTTACACTTTGCTAGTAGATTGTAGTTTAGTTAACTACTTTTAACTGAAGTTTAATTACTGTAACTTGTTACTTGAAAAGCTAGTTTTAAAGTAGCTTCACTAACACTGCTGAGCACAGAGGAAACCGTTTGGCTTCTCTGAAGCAGATGGCCATTAAGTACCCCAACCCCCTCACAACCGTTATCTGCCAGTCATTGATAAATAAGACCACATCTTTATTTGCTTTAACATGTCTCTGAACATGCTCACAACCATTGAGAGCACAGCTTACTAATGTAACTAATACAATTGCAGCTCAGCGATCATTTGTTTGAGGAATTAGCAATGGATGTGTACGATGAAGTGGATCGAAGAGAGACAGATGCAGGTGAGACGATCAGCATGTGATGAACAATGAAAAGAAAAGGCTCATGAAATGTACATCATACAAGTGCAAAGCATGACACGCTGTCTTTGTTGTAGTTTGGCTGGCCACTCAGAACCACAGCACCTTGGTAACAGAGACAACAGTTGTGCCTTTCCTTCCTGTAAACCCAGAGTACTCATCAACACGAAACCAGGCAAGTACTGTACAGAAAGTTTTGACGCTTTCGCTGAAGTCATCTTAACAGGAAAGAAAGCTATCGCACTGAAAAGTGACATTTTATAGCACCTTTTATGCAGTGTTTGCAGCAAAGTGCACCATGCAGAAATGTGCTAGACGAACATGCAAAAAGAGATGCCACACAATTAATACAAAAAGGAAATGGCATCAAAACAGTTACAACTACAAGTTTGCTTAGTCAACCCAAACCACAACGATGCGTATTTGATTAGTTCTGCCTTTATGACACACAGGCCAACTACTCAGGGAAGCTGTGCTTTTGTAACAAACTGTCCACTTTCAACAATACAATGTAAGAAAATTAGTTTTCTGTGCAGTAAAATTATAGATATTTAGCTTATTTGGTGAATATGTGTCTGTTGAAGAGCTATTCATTGTTTATTGGCTGAGAACTGAGCCCCCAAAAGTCATTGTGTTAAATTAGAAAAACACCAAATAGAAGCTTTAAAAAAAATATATTATAATTGATTTAACTATATTATTACACATAACATTTTAGTGTTCGTCACTGTCAACTGTACGAAATGTCACATGATCTACGCAGGTCTAGGTCGGGGAGGGTGCATTAAATGCGTTAATAATTTTACAACATAATTTTTTTCCGTAACTAATTAAATTATCACATTAAAATGACAGCCCTATTTAATATTGTAATAATATTTTTTCTTAATTTAAATACTTTTATGTCATTCTGAGGCCTCCTTGTAAGTTTGCTAATTCCCCCTAGTGGGCCCCGGCCCCCTGGTTGAGCTGTTTTTGAATACAAGAATGTGTCCTGGAAAGAAAAATGCCTAATCGGGCTCTAATTATACAGGGCTCCCATAAGACCAGCTGTTTGTGCAGACGTTGAATATGCAATAAAATCATGATTTAACTTTTGCAGGGAAGACAAAAGCTGGCAAGGTTCAACGCTCATGAATTTGCCACACTTGTGATTGATATTCTAAGTGATGCAAAGCGACGTCAGCTTGGGAATTCAGTCTCAAGTCCTAAAGGTACAGCCTGCATTTAGGCATACCAGCCTTTAGTCTTTGATTTCTTTTAAAGTTCTTTGTGATGTTTCCTGATTGTTGTGCTTGCTTCTTCATAGACAATGCTGACGTGTTCTTCAAAAGTGTTGGTAGTCGCCATGGAAGTGAAAGCCAGGAAATCGACCAGCCAGACTATGACAGCGTGGCATCCGATGAGGACACAGATACTGATTTACGAATAAGCAAAGCAGACAGAGCTAAGGTGAACTACCACTTTAAGGAAGTTACAGTTTCAGTCTATTTCCTGTTACAATTCTCAATGATTATAATAGACGATGGTGATTTAGTGTGTTTTTAAATGTAAGGTTTTGAATGTTTATGATTTAAAACTACTTTGTCCTCACGTAAAAAAATTGTTAACTATTTTAGTTGTGTTGCTAAAGGTCTTACTACTTGTTTAAAATATATGGTGATTTGAAAGTGTTTTTGAATTATATGTATTTAAATTCCCACACTAATGTTTTTTAGATACTTTTATAAATGTTCATGATTAGAATAATTAGACCATTGTGACATTTGTGTGATAAAACAGATACTGATTTACCAATAGGCAAAGCAGACAGAGCTAAGGTAAGCTGGTGGAGCTTTAGGAATTATGTCTTGTGCCGTTCTTGCCATCCCAGCATACATGTGTACATGTTAGCCATCTTTCCATCTTCTTTTCTCCTCAGAGTCTGGACTCTGATCTGTCTGATGGACCGATTTCGGTGCAGGAGTTTCTGGAGGTGAAAAACGCACTTTCAGCCTCTGAGGCCAAAATTCAGGAACTGATGAAGGCCAACAGTAATCTAAATGAAGAGCTGAGATTGATGCATAAAAAGGTACCAGAGATTCAGCAGTGAGCGCTGAACACCCTGGTCAGAGCAGCATTTCTGCTCCTAAACAAAGCAAGACTGTCTAACCCCTACACCTGTGTCTCTTCTTGCACGTGAGGGGGCAACATTCCTAAAAGTCCCTCCTGACTGAAGGGTTATGTTTTTTTGAAATCCTCTGGAATGCTGATGTCAAAATAATCCTGTAATAACTGCTGTAGTGTTCAAATAACCAGCATGACCTTGACCTCTAAACCACTAGAAAATATGCTCTATCAATGACATAAAACCAAAACACACTGACTTTTTTTATTGCAGATGATTAGTTGGCATGCTATTGCTAACCTCCCTAATTGCAAACCCGATACAGCAGTTGGCTCTTGCATCAGCATGACTCGTTTTTAATTTGCTGTTTCTCTATGTTTGTACATTAGACAGGGGTTCATAGAAATATAAATGTATACAAATCTGAGATATATTGTTATTTAAATATAAAATAATAATTCTCAATTGAATTTGGAGCTTTTCAAGCCTTTACTGTCATTTCGATGTGAAAATAGTTTTAAAAAATAGCTCCCCCCTTTCACATTGACATAGAAGCCCATTCAAGGATTATTCTGTAAAGACAATAAATTATAATGTAGTTGGAGAGAAGTGAATTTGCACACACTTACTGAAGTGTTTAATAGTCTTGAATAAATCAAACATTATTTTATTGATATTTCTCAATGCTAAAATAATGGCAGTCCTTCAACGGACAAACTTTTAAAGGGATAGCTCACCCAAAAATGAAAACCGTTGACAGTAGCTGTTGACTTCTATAGTATGGAAAACAATACTATTGAAGTCAGTGGCTACCGTCAACTGTTTGGTTACCCACATTTTTCTGTGTTCAGCAGAAGAAATGAAAGAATTTTCATTTTTGGGTAAACGGTCCCTTTAAGGAAGTTACAGCTTTAGCCTGTTTCCTGTTACATTTCTTATGATTATAATAGAACATGGTCATTAGTGTATTTTAAATGTAACAGAAGGTTTTGATTGTTTATGACCTAAACTACTTTGTCCTCACGTAAAAAAACATGTAACTAGTATTGTTGTTGCTAAAGGTCTGACTTCTTACTTAAAATGTATGGTGATTTGAAAGTGGTTGTGAATTACATGCATTTAAATCCCTACACAAAAGTTGTGTATTATGTTTTTCAGATTCTTTTGCAAATGGTCATAATTAGAATAATTAGTCCATTGTGACGTTTGTGTGATAAAACTGTGTGGCTTTGCATTGGATGAACATCTGAATATAGAGATGGCCAAAATCATCTCATCATGACTGAAGTCCTAAGGCTCTTTTGTCGCGCTCTGCATTTCCTTTCCGATCCTGGCCAATGTGTCTGGCTCTAGCTATTTGGCTTCTCTCTGAGCTGCAGAGTGAATCTCTGTCTCTGCGCTTGAACATGTCTAGGCATTGCAACATTGCACATGCCAGTGCCTGCATGCAACTTGGATTTATTGAGCAACTAAATTTAACGCTTTTCTGTCCCCTTTTCCTTATTTATTCAAAGTTCCCCTAAAAGTATATATACTAATATTTTATATATATATACTAATAATTACTTATTTTTATAGGACCTAAGATAAAAAAAGAACGGTTTAAATATACAAATATTAAATTTTGTTATTATTCAAATTTAATTATTCATTTTTATCATAACCTCATGAACCCCCTGCAGTTTTATGCAGCAAAAATCCTCTAAAAAGATTGATATTATTTTATTTAATATTAATAATATTAGTAATCTTATATGCCAGACTAACTAAATTGTAGAAAATAGGATGCAATTTAATTTTTTGTATTTTTAGTACAATTTAGTAATGTTGTTTTGCTACTAATTTATATCAGATGTAAAATATTTAACCCTCTGATTTAATCATTTTTGTTGGTAATGTAAAAGTTCAGTTGGCCTGAAAGGGGTCACACTGAACATTATTTATCTATTGACAGTTTTTCCTGTACGCTCAGCTTTGCAACAGTTTCTGCTTTTCTATGCGTTTCTCTCGCTTACTCGTGTTTCTCTTCAGCTGCAGTCTCTGCAAAGTGAGAACAGCTCTCTCAGGCGGCAGGTCTCCGCTCAACAACCCTATCAGGCCCCCGGCGGCCCTGACCACCCCAATCCCTCCAGTCCCTCCTCCTCTTCCTCCTCCTCTGCCCTGAAACGCCACCTGTCTGCACGGGCGAGCCGCCCCATGTCTATGTATGAAACCGGCTCTGGTCTGAAGCCCTTTCTCCCCAAGGGAGAGACCCCTTACCCCGAGGAGACCTTCCCCACCCTGCAACCCTTCCCAACCTATGTAAGTAAAGACCTGCCTCTTGCCTTCTTTTCCTTCTTCACCTTTCTTTTCTAATGTTGCAGCATGCTAGTATGCTGGTGGTATGTTTCCAGCTCTCAGCGTTTCATGAGGGTTTCCAAAATGCACATTTGTGTATTGCATTATTTTTGGATTACCTAATGTATTACTTCACTTTGTGTCTTGTTGGCTCACACAGCAGCTATTTCACCACATTTCTGTTTCCTGTTTTAATTTCATGTGTCATTTGGGACTTACAAAGCATGATTTTATTGCCATCTCAATGCACAAGTCACACAGTCCCATTCTCTTTGTTTTATGTAACTTTATAAATTCAGATCACAGGTTTAAGCACACCAAGCAATTTTTTTCCTTCTTATTTTGCTCTCTAATACAACCAGTAATGTTGTACCAGTGTTTAAATATTAGGGTTTACTGAGATAAATTGAGAAGTATTTGGCTGTAAATGTAATCTCGACATGTCGGCATGCTCAAGTCAGTGTACATAATTTTTTTCAAAGGTATTAAGCATTTATTTAGGGGTACACCTTTTTCACATTGGAAACATTTTTGATTGTTCTACATTTTGTTGATTATTGTTTTAATGTCAATTACTCACAAATTTGAGGATCATCTTGATGTAAAATGCCCAGTGTTTTATTTTCAGTTGTCTTTTATACAATGTAAGTTCCTGTTCCATTTCCTTTTTCATTTTTTTTCTGACCTTTTGAGTGTTTATATTAAAAAAAGGTTTAGACGCAATGGTTTTAAATTGCTTTTATTGCATAGTAATGCTACTGATTATTTTTTAAGTGCATGCTAATTTTAGAGATGTTCAAACTTCATTCATCAGTCATTAATATTTAACACTTGTGCCAGGTTCTATAAAACTTTCTCTAAAAAAAATACAAGGTTTGCTCCGATTTTTAACAGCATTCATTAATTTAGATTAATGTTCATTTCAAAATGTAATATTGTTCATTCATTGTGAATTTGTTTGTTCTTAATACATTAACTAATATGGATTTATTCAACTTACAACTTGAAATGTTAGAAATGTATTGGTATACACTGCCGTTCAAAAGTTTGGGTTGACTACATTATATATATATATTTTTAAAGAAAATATATTATACAGAAAACAACATATTATGCAGCTGAACTGTTTTCAGCATTGATAATAATAAATGTTTATCAAACACCAAATCAGCGCACGAGTGATTTCGGAAGGATCATGTGAAGACTGCTGAAAACTTCTGCTGATAATAAACTAAAATATATTACTTTAAAAAAAAAAAGTATATATATATATATATATATATATATATATATGTATGTATGGTATGTATGTATGTATGTATGTATGTATATATATATATACTATTAACTGCTATATATATAACTGCTATTTTAAATTGTAATAATATTTCACTATATTATTATTTTACTGCATATTTAATCAAATAAATTCAGCTTTGGTGAGCATAAGAGACCTATTTCAAAAAGGGGTCTCTTTTTAAAGGACAACTCTGGTGAAAAATGAACCTGGGGTAATTAACACATCGTTACCGAGTAGATCGTTTTTTGTGATGCGTTTTCATGAAAATCGAGGTAAAGAGTTTTATCTCTAAAAACAAATTAGAGTATAATGCTAGTATATGGGGCATAGAATAAGTCAAATTAAATCACTAGTTATTACCGCTAACAAGGCTCAAAATAGATTCACACTAGCACGGTAGAATAATGAGGGTCCCTACATGCAAACCGAAGCATTGAGAACTTTGTAAGTGTACACACAGTTTAATAAGAAGATACTTTATAAAGACAGTCCATTACATGTATACAGACAGGAGCCATCTTGGAAAACAGTCTCGACAAGTCGAGCCATGAACGCTAATCTAATCTAATCTGTTTTTAGAGATACAATTCTTTACATTCAATTTTCATGAAAACGCATCCCAGAGAACGATCTACTCGGTAACCATGTGTTAGTTACCCCTAGGTTCATTTTTCGCCGGAGTTGTCCTTTAAAAAACTTACTGACCCCAAACTTTTGAACGGTACTATTTTGTCAAAAAGTTTCTATTGACAACATCATGCAGTTTTACAAAAGTCAAAATTACTTTTTTCAGGCTCTTCATCATGGGGGAGGCAGGGGTGTGTCTTTCATTATCTGTCTTAAGTCTTATTTGCACCCCTTATAGATTGGAAAGGGTGTATTTGCAGCCACCTCCTCATCACTCCCCTCCCTTACTTCCTCCTCAACCTCCCCGTCCTATTTGCAGTATGAAAGTGCGCAAAGGGTTAAGTACATCCTCACATGCTCTGTTCCTCGTGGGACCGGCCGAACGGCGCCAGAACTTTTGGCCTCCTCTCCACCATCCTTCACAAACTCATCATCTGCCTCTACTACTCCCATCCATCCCTTTTCCTCCTACTCCTGTTGTGCTCCACGCATCACCATGCATGAACGGTCCCTCCAACAACCTTCCGGGGGCTGCTGTTTTCAACTGATACGTATTTCTGCCTTCATCATCTTCATAAATAGCACACACATTTCATGTCTTGTGTCTTTATTCCCAGGATGCACTGCTCAGGGCTTGTCCACTGCTTCTACTACTGCTGCTCACACATCTGTTCAGGATGCCTTGGAATGCTTCTGCACTTGCTCTGGGCTGAAAGTAAAACTATGAAAATGCATACTTGTGAAATATGCAGATGAGCTGGATTAGCTTGTTTATTTTTGTGTGCAGATTGCAGCCATATTTCGATCCATGTTTCTATTATCACAGAGTCTGTATGTGTTTATCACTTGGAAAGCCATGTTTTGTCTGTAAATAATTGGTCTGATCATTTTTTTTCAGACAATAGAACAGAATTCAATTAATCAATTTCTATTTTTCTATTACCCCCCCCCCCCCCCCAAAAAAAAACAATACACTATTCAAATGTTGCATTTATTTGGTAGAAAATCAAGTAAAAGCAGTAATTTCGTTAAATGTATCATTACAATTTTTCCATTTTAAAAAACACTATATTGCCAAAAGTTTTGGGACACCTGCCTTTACGTGCACATGAACTATAATGACACATCAGTAGGGTTTAATATGGAGTATGCCCACCCTTTGCAGCTATAACAGCTTCAACTCTTCTGGAAAGCCTTTCAACAAGGTTAAGAGTGTGGTCCAAAATTCCCATAAACATTCTTCTAGAAGCGCATTTGTGAGGACAGGCATTGATGCTGGACAAGAAGGCCTGGCTCGCAGTCTCCGCTCTAATTAATTCCAAAGGTGTTCTATCGGGTTTAGGTCAGGACTCTGTGCAGTCCAGTCAAGTTCCACTACACCAAATTTGCTCACCCATGTCTTTATGGACCTTGCTTTGTGCACTGGTGCGCAGTCATGTTGGAACCGGGCCATCCCCAAACTGTTTTCACTAAATTGGGAGCATGAAATTGTCCAAAATGTCTTGCTATGCTTAAGCATTAAGAGTTTCTTTCAGTGGAACTAAGGGGCCAAACCCTGAAAAACAACCCCACACCATAATCCCTCTTCCACCAAACTGTACACTTGGCATAATGCAGTCAGGCAAGTAGTGTTCTCCTGGTGACCGCCAAACCCAGACTCATCCATCGGGTTGCCAGACAGAAGTGTGATTCATCACTCCAGAGAACATGTCTCCACTGCTTTAGAGGCCATTGGCAGTGTGCTATACACCACTGCGTCTGACGCTTTGCATTGCACTTGGTGATGTAAGGCTTTGATGCAGCTGCTCGGCCATGGAAACACATTCCTTTAAGCTCTCTACTCACTGTTCTTGAGCTGATCTGAAGACCACACGCAATTTGGAGATCTATAGCTATTGAGTCTGCAGAAAGTTGCCGACTTCTGCACATTGTGTGCCTCAGCATTCGCTGACCCTGCTCTGTGATTTTATGTTGCCTACCACTTTGTGGCTGAGTTGCTGTTGTTCCCAATTGCTTCCAATTTGTTATAATACCACAAACAACTTATTGCACAGGGAGCAACTTATCACGGTACCACACTTTAATTCACTGAGCTCCTGAGACTGATTTCTTTCACAAATGTTTGTAAAAGCAGTCTGCATGCTTGATTGATTTTTTTTATTTTATTTAATTTTTTATATACATGGAAGGGATTGGAACATCTGAATTTAAATGATTTGGAGGGGTGTCCCAATACTATTGGTAATATATAGTTTTTTGTAAAAAAAAAAATTATTGAAAGTATTCCTGTGATTGCAAAGCTGAATTTTCAGCATCATTACTCCAGTTTTTAGAGTTACATGATCCACCAGAAATCATTCTAATGTGCTGATTTGGTTCTCAAGATTTTTTTTTTTTTATACAACATTTCAACATTTTTTTAGGTGATTTGATGAATAGAAAGTCCAAAAGAACAGCATCTATTAAAATAAAAATATTTTTTGTAACATAATAAATGTATTTACTATAACTTTTGAGCAATTGAATGCATCTTTGCTGGAAGAAAAAAAAATCCCTCCCAAAAACAAACATTTAAATGGTAGCGTGTCCCCGCTGGAAGTCGAATGAGGATCTGGATTTTTAAAAGCTGATTATGTTGTGTATAAGAATGCAGTACATTGGGTATTATTCATTTAAATATAACACATTATTACATTATTTATTTATTTATATCACAATGCATTTTACACCTCTGTATTCAAGAAGGTGTGTGTAGAGCAAAAGATTAAAAAAGTGCTTGTATGTTCAACGGAACATTAGTTTGATTGTTCCAAGCATCATGACAGGTGCTGCCCTGACAAGAAATTGCTACAATATTATGTTACCCTAATTTAGTAATGTCCCAACTCGGAGTGCTGCTCGCATCTGACCCCATTACCTCATATCCTTGAGCACAGTAAATCATGCTCCAGTGAGACTGTCAAATGTCTTTACTGTAAATGCTTTACGGCACTGTGAAGGTATACTCTAATCAGGGCCATGACCTAGATTCAATTGTATCCCTGAGTTATTCCCCTGAGGACACACTAGTTGTTTCATAGCTATATTACTTTAGCTTTTGCATCTGCTGCTCTGTGCTTCAACGCAAATATGATCGACCTACGCACTGGACTTGTACGTGTCGTGCAGTCAATATACTTTTTTAAATGATTTTTTAAATGTTTTTAGTCTAAGTAATATTAAAAGTTTTAAAAATGGTAAATTATTATTAATATTATTACAATTAAATATATTAAAATATAACTGTAATTTTAAAAATGTCTTTTTTTTCTGTGACGGTATAGCTGAATTTTTACTATCAGAAAGGCTCAGAAAGGCCTTCATTGGCAGCAATGACATTTCCTCTGCCAAGACCCATAAAAAGGCACTAAAGATGTAGTTTCAAAGTCTATCTACAAAGTGGTTCTACAATCTTTTTTTGATGCAATGAGAATTGTTTTTGTGTGCAAAAAAAAAAAAAAAATTTAAATCACTTTATTCAACGAGTTCTTTTCCTCCATCTGATAAGGTTTGATAAGGCACTTTTACATGCACTTATTAGTTTCTCACAGTTCAGGCATCCAGGAAATGCACACTTTAGCATAATTTTGAGCACTACGCATAGACTTAAAGCACAATCAATGTAGAATCGAACAGCTTAGATACAGCACATCTTCCTCTGCTTGTAAACCAAATTCCTCGCTTGTTCTCCAAATTCCTCGTTAGTTCAGGTCAGAGACGCAGACGGAAGACAAGAACTTGTCGAATAAAGTAGTTATTTAGATTTTTTTTTCTGCACAAAAACTATTCTGGTCGCTTCATACATTTATTGTAGAAGTACTGTAGTGAGATGGGCTTTGTAGCGATGTCTTTAGTGCTTTTATGGGTCTTGAGAGAGGAAATGACATTGGTGTCAATGGAGGCCTTTCTCAGCCATCGGATTTCAACGAAAATACCTTAATTTGTGTTCCGAAGATGAACAAGGGTCTTACAGGTGTCGAACGACATGAGGGTAATTAATGACAGAATGACCGAATTTTAGCGTGAACTAACCCTTTAGGATCAATTTAATGTTGCTAAACAAAATATATGGAGACTGGCACTCAGATAAGTGTTGTAGATTTGAGCTTGGCTAGAAGTGCATTATTGAATTAACATTATTGATCTAAGACAGCTCTCTTAACCACATTTAAGGACTCAACTAACCTGTTTGCTCACCTATATTTTTCATATCTTGTGATGCTTGTCTACGGAGCCCCTAAAGGGACATAGTGAAAAAAAATCACAATCGTGAGAGGTGAAAAGAGTTCACCTCTCACAATTCTGACTTTATATCAAGCAGTTCTGACTTTATATCTTGTAATTCTGACTTCTTTATATCACACAATTCGGAGAAAAGTCACAATTGCATGTTAAACGTCAGAATTGTGAGAATCACAGTCACGCAATTGCGACTTTATATCAGGCAAGTCAGAATTGGGAGATGTAAACTTTCAAGAGAACACCAAAGCATTGCCAAACAGTTTTTCCTCCCATCTCATTTTTTTCTTTTCTTCACCATGTCCCTTTAGGGGCTCCGTACTTTTCAGAGTTTAGTGCTTGAAAGATCTAATGCTAATAACTTCTACGCTATTGACCATTTCATTAATGGAGATAGTTGAATTGAATTAGTTTTATTTCATATGAACTAGCAAATGTGTTGATCTTTACTATTCCATCACCGCAGTTTCATTGCTTGGCACCTTTGGCATTTAGTAACATCACATGTTTTTCTTGCCGTGTCCTTTCCTGTCTCTTTAGGCCTCCAAATTTGACAAGCAGAGCAGTGTGTCTGACGGAGACTATGATAACACGGTCAACGAATCTGATCTGGATGACTCCGGGTATGTGTCCACTTTCCTTTTATGACCTGAAATAACTTTAGAATTCTAATGGCAAACAAAACCAGTATTTTGTTTCCCTCCGAAAATAAGAAAGGTCTGTCCTCCACTGTTAGCCAAGCAAAGAGAGGAAACACTAATGATGCTGTAAAGGCACGGAGCACGCACCAAGCATTACTCATCCCTGACGCCTTGGTTCCATTTATATTACCTCGTCTCTCTCCCTGCAGCTTTGGCCGTAGATGTCGCCTGCGCAGCAGTGGCTGGATGGGAGAGAGCGGCTCCATACCGGAGCTAGATGATCACGAATGTGAGCCTGACCCCAGTCTGCCCAGCACAGAAGACGTCATCCGTAAAACTGAGCAGATCACCAAGAACATCCAGGAACTGCTGAGGGCTGCACAGGAGAACAAGCATGAGAGGTGAGAGGACATCCTATGTCAATATTCTTCCTTCATCATATATGGCAGCAAAAAAAAAACCCATTTAATTCCCTTCTTCCTTTTTTTTTTTAAACTTCTGCCACATATTTAACAATGTCATATGTAAATGTGTGGAACTTTCCATAAGTAGGGTACAAATTGTTTCCATATTGTTTTTCCATTAGTTTTTTTTTTTTTTTTAAATGTTGTTCTAAAACTGTGAATTTTTTTCTTACAGTTATGTGATAAAGTTATCGGGGCATACAAAAAAAAAAAAAACTGGGGTCTCATTTATAAAGAATGCGTATGCACAAACCGTGTCTGGAAACGTATGTACACCAGTTCCCATGCAAAGGTTGTGATCTATAAAAAACAAACTTGACGGGAGAATATGCGCACCTTTAAGCGAACTTTGAGACGCGCGTACGCACATTCTGGAGACCAAAGGGAATCGGAGACACAGATGGTGAGGTCGTTAACTGAAGTTAGATTGTATAGGATATAAATGTGAGAAGAACGATTAAGAATTAATAGGCTAATTTACACTCCATTTCATACGTTATATCCACATTATCATGAAGATTAAATCCAACAGTGTTATTTTTGCAGATTGTTTTAGGCTATATACATCTAGTAAAATCCAAACGTAATTCAAAATGTATTTAAACAAAATTCAATAATAATAATCAGCGCTGCCTTAGTCACATTGTCCTCGCGCAGGAGGAGATGGTGCGATTACCTATGATACAGAATGGCATGAAATATCCTTTTATTAGAGAACTGCAGAACACAGTATAAGAACGAAATATTTTCCTTAATGTACTGTACATGTATCATAAAATGTCAAAGTCTGCAAATACAGTCATGAAGCACAATCGCTACTCATCATCGGTCCTAACTTTTACAATTATCATTACAACCGTCCTGAAGAAGCATGTGTTCAGTTGCAGTCAAGCTCTGGAGGTGGGAGAGGACAGTTTTGTTTTTGCCTTCACCTTGAATGAATGAGAATCTTTATTTCACATATTTTGCATACTGTAAGCACATAATAACACTGTTTAAAAAACAAAATTGCTATTTATATATATAGCCTAATAAAACACAAATGTAATATGTTGGTAAAAAATTAGTATATCTTTCAGGTCGGACCATTTTTTCTTTAATTCTGCAACTATCCGTTCTGTCCCACTGACACAATTGACGGCAGAAGCACTTTGCCACTCGCACTGCTTCTTTTTATTTGTGACCCCACTGCTGTGGCCACCAAATAACTTTCCCAAGCCTCCACTTCCCAAGTGTTTCAATCTCAGTGAGAAATTACGTTTTTTTTTTTTTTTTTTTTTTTTTTCTCTTCTCACCTGTCGCCATTATTAAAAGTAACAAAAATACACGTTTTCACTTTCTTGGATTAATTAATTTGCGGGTCGCATGGCAATTTTCCAGGTATATATGGGATTCCACTCTCCTTTACATGCCGATCAGCATTCATGAGGTGGTTTGCATTGACTATTTATGGTTAAAAATGGGCGTGTACAGGGCGGTATGAGCCTGGTTCATGTACGCATATCTGCGGGTGATCTGTGATTTATAAAGGGAAAATTGCTTAGAGGTGTGAGTACGCACAGTTTTATAAATCTGAATATTTTTTGCCGTACTCAATTTTTTGGCTTTTGGCCGCACGTAACTTTTAGTAGGGATCCTACGCACAGTTTTATAAATGAGACCCCTGGTCTTTATTTGGAAAATAATAAAGCACACAACAACAACACATGAGATATCACAACGTGTAAGTATTTGTTGAGCAAAAAATAAAGCCAAAATGTGACAAAGTTAGGACACGCTTACCGTTAACATAAGAATTAAGAGGGTAACTAATGGTCAGGCGCTGCTAATCAAATGGTATGGGGCACTCAGGTGTGTGTTGACACAATGCCGAGGAGGAAAGCAATTATCTGCCATCAATCTGCGAAGGCTTACAACCCTATTTCCAAACCATTTGAAGACCTTCATTTTACAGTGAGGAAGATTATTCACAAGTGGAAGACGTTCAAAAGAGACACCAGTCTTCCCATGAGTCGATGTCCCGGCAAATTTACGCCAAGATCAGACTGTTGAATACTCATAAAAAAATTGCAGACATCGCAAAAACTACACCTCACACTCTACAGGCCTCAGTTAACATGTTAATGACAGTGTCATAACAGTACAGTTAGAAAAAGATGGGTCAAGTATGGCATGTTTGGAAGGGTTGCCACAAGAAAGCCTCTTCTCTCTGCAAACCTAAGCCTTGCTGCAATGTTTTTTTTAAAGTTGCATCTGAACAAACCATAAGTCTTCTAGAACAATGTCCTTTTGGAGCAGACCAGAGTGGAGGTGGTTTTGCCATAATGCACAGCACCAAGTTTGGTGAAAACCAAAAGAGCATATCAGCACAAACACCTTATAACAAAAGTCAAGCATGCTGGTGGATGGGTGATGATTTTGAGCTTGTTTTGTAGACACAGGACCTGGACAACTTGCAGTCCTTGAGCATGAACTCCTCTGTTTACCAAAGTATTCTGAAGTCAAATGTGAGACAATCTGTCCAACAGCTGAAGCTTGTCTAAAATTAGGTCATGCACCCGGACAATGATCCGAAGATCACCAGCAAATCTATAACAGAATTAACAGGCTGAAAAAGAAAAGAATGAAGGTGTTGCAATGGCTCAGTCCAGACCTCACCCTGGCTGAAATGCTGTGGCTAGAGCTGTACATAAACAAATGCCCACAAACCTCAACAAACTGACGCAATGTTGTGAAGGGTGGACCAAAATTCCTCCAGAATGATGTGAGAGACTATTAAAGGAGCTGTATGTAAGAAATGTATTTCAGTTAATCATAAAATGACCCTGATGTCACTAAACATTAAGAAATCATGTTCATTTCAAATACTTATGTCACTGACAACAGTAGTCTGGCCAGGATATTGTCATTTAAAAGTTGTTGTTGCAGCCCTCAGCTGATGCTGATGTTTTGGCTTGAAGCTCAACCCTCCATCTGTCTACCAATCGCAAAGTTTGTAGTGATTCGGCATCCGGGGGGAGGGGATACACCGCTCTGCAGCCATTTAAAAATGATTGCAGTACCAGTTTTGGCCACAATCTTAAATACACTTCCTTTAAAGGTCCCGTTCTTCATGTGTTTTCAAAGCTTTGATTATGTTTACAGTGTGCAATATAACATGAGTTCATGTTTCACATGTAAAAAAAACAGTATTTTTCACACAATTTACTTATCTGAACAGCGCTGTTTCCTCTGTCTTAGAAACTGCAACAAACAGTTCTAGTGACGTCATTACATCCCTGCACTTCCTGCTGTAGTCCAAACCAGCCGTTCGCTGTAGGCTTTGAAAGGGAACTTCTGTTAAATAAAATATCTCGCTTGGCATTGAACTTTGAGCTTTATAATTTTACAGGTATTATTTATGCTCTAACAGCAACATTACACACTAACTAAAGTTTGAAAGATGGAATCGCGAAGAACGGGACCTTTAAATCATGCAGAAAATGATTACTTCAAATTATCGTTGGTAAAAGTGGATCTACAAGCAGTTTAATGATAGGGTGTCCTTACTTAGGACACCCTATCATTAACAGCCACCCATTTTTTTCCATCTTGACTTTATTTTTGCTAAATAAATAATGACGTAATGAGTGTAATATGTCATGTATTGTTGTATATCTCAGATTTTATTTTCCAAACTTTAAGACCTGCCAAGCACTAGATAATTTTTTTTTATTTTATATACAGAAAACCATTGCATTTAATAGGGTGACATTGTCCTAACATTTTCACATGATTGTATGTTGAACATAAAAGAAGATATCTTGAAAAATGCTAGTGACTAAAAAGTTTTCTCTTTAAAGCAGTATAGACATAAATCAATATTTTAGTCGTTTTAAAAAAATTCAGATAAAATTTCATCTAAATTAATATACATGCATGAAAAGTAGACCATTTTAAGTACACAGTGTTTTTTGGCCTGTCCAACCTTTACCTTCTCAATGGTAACCAGCAATTTACATTGAACCACAATGACTGTTTGTGCTATATTAATATCAAATTAATATAATTGTAGTGTATGTATGTATGTATGTATATATGGATATATATATATATATATATATATATATATATATATATATATATATATATATATATATATATATATATACAGATCCTTCTAAAAAAAATTAGCATATTGTGATAAAGTTCATTATTTTCCATAATGTAATGATAAAAATTTAACTTTCATATATTTTAGATTCATTGCACACCAACTGAAATATTTCAGGTCTTTTATTGTTTTAATACTGATGATTTTGGCATACAGCTCATGAAAACCCAAAAGTCCTGTCTCAAAAAATTAGCATATCATGAAAAGGTTCTCTAAACAAGCTTTTAACCTAATCATCTGAATCAACTAATTAACTCTAAACACCTGCAAAAGATTCCTGAGGCGTTTAAAAACTGCATCTTTGGCATGTGGTGGAACAGGAGCTTCGTGCATTGGATGTGCATCCCAAAATCTCCATCAACTACAAGATGCTATCCTATCAATATGGGCCAACATTTCTAAAGAATGCTTTCAGCACCTTGTTGAATCAATGCCACGTAGAATTAAAGCAGTTCTGAAGGTGAAAGGGGGTCAAACACAGTATTAGTATGGTGTTCCTAATAATCCTTTAGGTGAGTGTAAATTGTGTATACACACATCAATGATTTGACAATGATACTGAAACACTTGCAAAGTAGTTCCTAATAATCCTTTAGGTTAGTGTACATGTAATATTAATACAATTTAAAATAAATTTTGTATTTAAATATATTTTAAAATGTGGTTTATACCTGGCAATAAAGTTCTTTAATGAATAAATCACAATTATTTGAAATAGAAATCTTTTGTAACATTACACGTCTGTTGTTGTGATCAATTTTGATCAACTTAAAGTGGCTTTACTGAATACAAGTATTAATTTATTTTTAAATAATCTTACTGTACTCAAATTTTGTATTTAAATATTTCTGAACAAATTAAATAATAAATAAATCAAAGTAAATGTTGCAAAAATGGCCAACCGCATATAAAATTAATAAAAATTTGACCTCCAGAGGTTGAAATTGAATATTTTCTAAAGGTTAAGTGCTACCCTTTATATAGACATTTTTATTAAAAATAAATGAACTGAATGAATTGTTGTACCCTATTAATAGAAAGTGCCTGCTTTTGTAATTCACTTGTTTCCCAACCAATGAATCATTTTCTCCGTTCATACCTTCTCCGTTTTCCATCTGTTCTCAATTGTCTGTGTTCATCATTTGTGGTCTGTCCTATCGGGGGCCATGCTCTGTTTGGGTCCCGATTGGTCTCTTTTCCCAACCAGTGGACCAAGTGAGCAGAGGGAGAGTGTCCGCAGACTTAGGCACAGTCTGGGTTGTTTCAGCACACTGGTGCCTTGGGCAGACAAGCCCCCGTCTCCCATGCAGTCCCTCGGCCTCAGAGCTCCCCACCCTGCCAACCCCAACAACCCTGCCTCCTGGTACTCTGGCCTCTGTCCCTGCCTCACAGGCACAGTGTCTACCTCTACCTCTCTCTTCATAACTTACACACTAATTTGAACATGAATGTAATATGCATGATTACTAGTATGTCTACGGTAATGCCAAAGGCCTGTATCAGTTTGCATTGTCTTCTAAACTTCACCTTTATTTGCAGGATATCATGTTGGTGCACTTGGTTTCTCTTTTAGGAAAAGGCTTTGTACTGACATCCCTCTAACTTTTGACCTTTTGGTTTTGCACTGGTTTGAATTGTATTGCGAAATGAGCAGTGTGGTTTTCAAGATATTTCTCAATTTGCAGAGGAAAGCAAATTAGTTGGTGGAAAAAAGTTTTACCCTCTAAAAAAATGTCTGCATCATGTCTGCTGCACAACTAACGTTTAAAAACATCTGCATGTTTTTTTGTTTGTTGTTGTTGTATTTTGGTGGATTAATGCACAGAAATGTTAACTTTATAAATGCACATATAAATAAATTAAAGCCAAATATATACCATGTATTTTCTAAATATATCTGTATTTTTTTCTACAAACTGTAATATGCCAGAGTGGATTAAAACTAAATTTATTTTTATAAGGCAGAAACAGTACAATATTATGGGCAAATTGTATTAAACATTTTTCCACCGTTTGCTCTGTGGTTAGCTTGCTTTGTTTTGTTTTTTTCTCTCTCATTCTCCAAACTGATGTATTTTATTTTGTGATTCTTATACAGTCTTTCATTTTCTCCTCTAATAGCTTTGTACCCTGCGCAGAAAGAATACATGTGGCTGTGAATGAGATGGCTGCCCTCTTCCCTAAGGTGTGTAGTTCCTCCCTACACTTCATAAATGCAATAAAAAAAGCTGTAGGCCATATCAAGAGCTTGATGATAATATAGTTTTCATTTTGTGATAGAGCAATAAAGCAATCAAGCTGAGATTTGCCATGTAGTTTATACTTTATGTGAGTATACTGTATGTATGCAGGTAAAGTAGGATGTACTGTATATCCAAATTTTAATATATATTGCTGGTTGATAGTTATATTTAGGATGTTTTTGGAATGTACAGTGGCAAAAAAACTATCTAGACACTTAATGTAGGTCACGCGTTTTATCATTTCATTTATTTATATAAAAATGTATATTATTGTAACACTTTCCACTAAGGTCCAATTAGTTAATATATTAGTTAATAGTAGATAAGACATTAAATAACAATGATCAATACATTTGTTACAGTATATAGTAATATTTGTGGACCATAGTTATTAAAAATATAACTGTTTATTGTTAATTTTAGCTCTAGTTTATTATTAAATATTAACAGACCTGATTTTAATGTTAGAAAATAAAAAATGCTATTATTTGTCATTTGTTAGTTAACAAAAAACATAATTTTTAACAAAAGGAGCCTTATCGTAGTGTTACCAGTATTATTAATATTATGTTTATTTAAACCTTTATTTATTATTTAATATAAAATATATTGCCTTGCGCACTCAAATCTTAATGTGTGTGCTTCATATAGACTAGAAGAATTATAAAAATCCCACACACCGCTCAGACTTGGTAACAAATTACTGTTTTTTTGTAGTTATATATTATTCATTCAAATATTCTGTACATTTAAGTGTGTCTTAAGTGTCCAAATGCTTTATTAGGGCCATCTGGACATATATTTAGTAGTTAGCGGAGTCTTGAACCACTTATAAAAAAATAGTCTGTGTGAATTTTACGTTTTCATTTTCACCATTGTCCACAGAGACCACGCTTTGAGACGGTAAGGAGCTCTTTGCGATTATTAACGACCAGTGCAAACCGACTCCAGAATGAGTGTAAGAAAGCGTCTCCTCTGGAAAGCTGCCCCGCAGCGGACATGCAGTTGGTCACCCAGCAGGTCATCCAGTGCGCTTATGACATCGCTAAGGCTGCGAAGCAACTTGTTACCATAACCACCAAAGAAAACAACAACTGATCCTACTTCCACCTGTAATGCAACCCTGATGTTTTCATGTTATTTTATGAGTCATTTTTTAGATATGTCAGTTGAGATTTTTTTAAAATCTAAGCTTAGCTGTATTTGCATGTTTTATTTCTAATTTAACATTTCTGTTTGGCTTGAAGCCATAAGATAAAGCCTGAAATGCTCTCAAGGGTTGTGTAGGATGTGTGTATGTGTTGATCCGTGAAAGTGTATTTGACTAGATGTTGTGAGCAGAAATGGAGCAGCCAGTCACTAAATATTCAGTTAATGCCTGACTCTTTGCACTATTTGGAAAAATCCTTTTACCTCTTCATAATCAAACATTTAGTCCATTAATTGTGGATGTCTGTGCTGTTTTCTAATCGTTAAAATTAAGCCTTTCCCCACCATGATAATCCCAATGAAATCTACAACATATCAAATAATATTATTGTAATCTATCTGTACAAAACATTCAGGTAGTGTGGTCAAGTAGGCCAGTTGTACAGATACAATAAACTTGAAAGTATAAAGATGTCAAGTTAAGTAAGATCAGATTTCATTTAATGTCTGATGTTAAATGGACTTTTTGGATATGCCAAGTGGCTATAATTCAGATTTATACAGTGTATTGAAGAAAAATATATAAGAAAATAAGGAAATGTTATTCAACCTTAGTGATTTGGAGGTCACGGTATTTAATTAATATTTTTTTCTTTTAATTCCCAATACATTCACTGCAGATAAGTATACAGTGCCTTGCGAAAGTATTCGGCCCCCTTGAACTTTGCGACCTTTTGCCACATTTCAGGCTTCAAACATAAAGATATAAAACTGTAATTTTTTTTTTTGTGAAGAATCAGCAACAAGTGGGACACAATCATGAAGTGGATCGGAATTTATTGGATATTTCAAACTTTTTTAACAAATCAAAAACTGAAAAATTGTCCGTGCAAAATTATTCGGCCCCCTTAAGTTAATACTTTGTAGCGCCACCTTTTGCTGCGATTACAGCTGTAAGTTGCTTGGGGTATGTCTCTATCAGTTTTGCACATCGACAGACTGAAATTTTTGCCCATTCCTCCTTGCAGAACAGCTCGAGCTCAGTGAGGTTGGATGGAGAGTGTTTGTGAACAGCAGTTTTCAGTTCTTTCCACAGATTCTCGATTGGATTCAGGTCTGGACTTTGACTTGACCATTCTAACACCTGGATATGTTTATTTTTGAACCATTCCATTGTAGATTTTGCTTTATGTTTTGGATCATTGTCTTGTTGGAAGACAAATCTCAGTCCCAGTCTCAGGTCTTTTGCAGACTCCATCAGGTTTTCTTCCAGAATGGTCCTGTATTTGGCTCCATCCATCTTCCCATCAATTTTAACCATTTTCCCTGTCCCTGCTGAAGAAAAGCAGGCCCAAACAATGATGCTGCCACCACCATGTTTGACAGTGGGGATGGTGTGTTCAGGGTGATGAGCTGTGTTGCTTTTACGCCAAACATAACGTTTTGCATTGTTGCCAAAAAGTTCAATTTTGGTTTTTATCTGACCAGAGCACCTTCTTCCACATGTTTGGTGTGTCCCAGGTGGCTTGTGGCAAACTTTAAACAACACTTTTTATGGATATCTTTAAGAAATGGCTTTCTTCTTTCCACTCTTCCATAAAGGCCAGATTTGTGCAGTATACGACTGATTGTTGTCCTATGGACAGAGTCTCCCACCTCAGCTGTAGATCTCTGCAGTTCATCCAGAGGGATCATGGGCCTCTTGGCTGCATCTCTGATCAGTCTTCTCCTTGTATGAGCTGAAAGTTTAGAGGGACGGCCAGGTCTAGGTAGATTTGCAGTGGTCTGATACTCCTTCCATTTTAATATTATCGCTTGCACAGTGCTCCTTGGGATGTTTAAAGCTTGGGAAATCTTTTTGTATCCAAATCTGGCTTTAAACTTCTCCACAACAGTATCTCGGACCTGCCTGGTGTGTTCCTTGTTCTTCATGATGCTCTCTGCGCTTTAAACGGACCTCTGAGACTATCACAGTGCAGGTGCATTTATACGGAGACTTGATAACACACAGGTGGATTCTATTGATCATCATTAGTCATTTAGGTCAACATTGGATCATTCAGAGATCCTCACTGAACTTCTGGAGAGTTTGCTGCACTGAAAGTAAAGGGGCCGAATAATTTTGCACGCCCAATTTTTCAGTTTTTGATTTGTTAAAAAAGTTTGATATATCCAATAAATTTCATTCCACTTCATGATTGTGTCCCACTTGTTGTTGATTCTTCACAAAAAAATACAGTTTTATATCTTTGTTTGAAGCCTGAAATGTGGCAAAAGGTCGCAAAGTTCAAGGGGGCCGAATACTTTCGCAAGGCACTGTATGAGGATGAAATAATCTCCACCAGCAGATTGCTGTTTTTGTGATGCTATAGATGTGTTTCAGTTTTTGTAGATAGTTCTCCATATCGTATATTCACTTCACTGTTTAGGCAGCTCTTAACTTTGCAGATCTTTTTTTATTTCCTCTCTACTAAGTATTTTGCCAGATCAGGTTCGACTTAGCAAACAGTTGTGCAGTGGAGCGTTTGCTCCGTGTTATTAGAGCTAAGAGTCAGTGACTTACAGCTCAGTGTTAAAAGTCCCCTTGTTTGAGTGTTTGTAGTTAATCAGATAAACTGGTCTTCCACTCATTAATATTATTGTTATGCCTGTGGTTAAGAAGAAAAATGTGTTCTTTATTTTTTAAATAAATTTAATTTATAATTTTGAGCTTTAATTTTTGCCCCAGAGTTTTTGTTCGTATCTAAAAGTAAGCCATATGAATTAACGGCGGAGTTGTGGCCTATTGGTCAGACTGGTAAGCCGAAGGTTGCGGGGTGCCTTTGAGTAAGGCCCTAGCCCCCAGTCGCCCCCTGGGCACCACAGTAAAAATGGCTGCTCACTTCTCCGGGTGTGTGTGTACTCAGTTCAGTACTGTTTTTAAACTTCAGAACAATGTGTCATTCGGGAACCCAAATGTAAACATTTAATTAAAATCTAACTTACGACAGTCAGTGTTAATTATAATAAGTGTTGGGGGGGTAACGCATAACTAGTAATGTGAGTTATGTACTCACTTTAATACTTAAAATTTACAACAAAATATCTGAGTTACTTTTTCAAATAAGTAAGTTACTTATTTTTAGAGATAGAGATTTTTGTTGCTGACCCTCAGATACATTTCAACCATACCAATAATCAAACGATTTGAGAAACATCATTTTTTATTTTTGTATTGCTAAAATAAGAGTGTTGAACCTTCTTCTTCTGCATTCTATTCTTCTGCAATCCAGAATGGCCACAAAGCTGAAAGTTTTACTTAAGCTGTGCCCTCTACAGTACAGGCATGAATTTGCATTTCCTTCAGCTTGAGGCTTATTCATTTCACTTTTGATGGGAAAGGGGCAGGCTTTTACATTTGCCAAAAATATAACTTTTTTGTTAATAAAACAAACAAGCAAACCCAGCCCAGGTGATAAAAAGTCATGCTAAATTATCATTACTTTACATATACTGTAATATGCAACCAGTTATTTTTAAGGGAATAACGCAATATTGTAATGCAATACTTTCAACAGTAACTTTCCCCAACACTTATTATAATGGAAGCAATCTACTGATAACTTATTTTTCAGTGTTGACTGGGTGATACTTTTTGCTTATGTTAAATATTACTGCTTGCACACATTGCTGCCCAGTTACAATTCTTCATTATGAACGCAGTAGACAATGGATAAAATGTTTTCTTTATTAAAAACATGGTCAGCATTGAAATGAATCTATACAAACAATCTACATATAAAAAACAGCCCTACATGCAAACCTCAGGACCAGTGCAATGAAAATTTGAAATTGAGAACTTACCTAAACAACTATTTATAGAAGCCATAATGTAAATCATAAACTTATGGGCCATATATTAAAATGATCTCTGAGGGCAAAACTGGCTCTCATTTATGCACAAAGTGGCCGAGATCAGCATGGACATAGATATCCCCGAAAATGCATCCTAGCATCTGATAGGGGATGTGGCACAATAATTCTTCCTGTAAAAGCGCTCTCATGTCCATGCTGACCGGGGTCTGCCGTAAATCTGCCATGATGAAAAAAAAAAAAATAAGTTATTACATTTCAAAGAACTTGACATCTATTTTCATATAAACACTGGGTCTTCATTAACACTTTAATCTTCACTCACTCTCTCCTGGTAACCCTGTCGATTCATTCTCTCTGTCTCATGACGAAGCTCCTCCTCCTGCAGCCTAAGCTCCTCCCTCTCTTCTACTTCTTCCTGCTCTTGTCTTTGCTGCTCCTCCCACTGTTCCTTGCGCCTTTGCGCCACCTGTTGGACGAACACATCTATTGAAGACAACTATAACTCATATGCTAGAACAAGTGAAGTGCTACTATACACACACACCTGTGCATTGATCTCCTGCATGCGAGCTGTGCGGGATCCCTCCTGCTGCTCCCTCTCCTTGCGTACAGTGAGTCTCTCTTGCTCCAGCTGCTGAATGAGCTCCTCTCTCCTTTGCAGAGACTCTTCCCTTGCCAGCCTGTTCTCCCGCATTCGTTCCTCCAACTGCTGCTGACGTCCTGCCAGAACCTACCAAACATATAACATCCAACACACACTGAAGGTGATGATACATGGGGCAACGTTCTGAGCAATATTTTGCGTTTAACGGCAGCTAGGTGAGACATGGCCCATGACAGATCTAAAGTATACAGATAGAAATTGGCTGCCCATTCTTAATGGCAAAGTGCCCAAGCAACATTGCTCGGGAAAATTTGCCTGGCAACATTGCTCAAAAAGTTGCAAATAATTGCAGCCTTGGTGTATATTAACAGACTTTCAAAAACATTAAAATCTTACTGACTTTTGATGTCAATGTGTTGTGATTCACATTTGATGTTCCATGACTTAAAATTAAACAGGCTGTTTTTCTGCAGTCTCAGGAAGTGTATGTAAGATTGTGGCCAAAACTGGTACTTCAATCACTTTTAAATGACTGTAGAGTGGTGTATTCCCTCCCCCTCCTCCTGACTCGAGGTTGCCAGATAAGCTGCAGGATCCAGCAGGAACGTTTGTAGCTGCAGCTGAGGTAACTAGAGCAGAGCTGGCAACCCAGATACCGAAACACTACTGACTTCGTAATTGGTTGATAGGTGGAGGGTGGAGCTTCAGGCCAAAACACAACATGTCAACATCAACATCAGCTGAGGGCTGCAACAACAACTTTTAAATGACAATATCCTGGCCGGACTACTGTTATCAGTTATATACACTCCTGATCAAAATCTTAAGACCAGGGGATGCATTGCAAGTTTTACACATTTCGCACTAGTGGATCATAACCGGGTTGTAAGTGCTGCTTCAAAATGCCAAAAGAAGAAACAGGAGCAAGAGACAAACAATAGAGAGTAGTTAAAAAATCCTGAGAGTTATGGGACAAAAAAGTCAAGTGATAGACCCAAAAAGATTTCACCTGCACTGAGCCGCAGGATCCGATGAGTTGTCCGTGAAGACACAGGTCGATCCTCAACCCAAATTAAGGCCCTTACTGATGCTGACTGCAGCCCAATAACCATAAGACGTCATCTGCTAGAGAAGGGCTTCAAGAACAAAAACGTCTTCAAAGGCCACGTCTCCTCCCACGACAAAACTTGCCCGTTTAGAATTTGCAAAGGAGCACTTAACTTGGGACATTGAAAAGTGGAAGAAAGTTTTATTCTCTGACAAGAAAATATTTAACCTGGACGGTCCCGATGGCTTCCAACGTTACTGGCATGACAAGGAGATCCCACCTGAGATGTTTTCTACGCGGCACAGTGGAGGAGGCTCCATCATGACCTGGGGTGCTTTTTCCTTCAATGGAAAAATGGAGCTTCAGGTTGTGCAGGGGCGTCAAACGGCGACTGGCTATGTGGATCTATTGCAGCGGGCATCCCTCTTGACCGAGGGACCCCATCTGTCCGGTAATGCCTGGGCCTTTCAACAGGACAACGCTGCAATTCACAAAGCCCGCCTGACGAAGGACTTCTTCCAGGAGAATAACGTTGCTCTTTTGGACCATCCTGCGTGTTCTCCTGATCTAAATCCCATTGAGAACATTTGGGGATGGATGGCAAGGGAAGTTTACAAAAATGGACGTCAGTTCCAGGCCATGGATGCCCTTCGTGAAATCATCTTCAGCACATGGAAACGTTTCCACCAGCCTCCTGGAAACAGTCGCATCAAGCATGCCGAAACGAGTTTTTGAAGTGCGGTGGAGCTACTCACCTTTTTTGAGTCCTTTTTTGACTTTTTTAGTACTGTTGTGCGTTTATTTTTGGGCTATGGTCTTAAACTTTTGATCACTGATGAACGGCCTGTTTGAGTTTAAATGCAGTTTTTAATAAATTGCCTACTCTCTATTTTTTGTCTCTTGCTCCTGTTTCTTCTTTTGGCATTTTGAAGCAGCACTTACAACCCGGTTATGATCCACAAGTGCGAAATGTGTAAAACTTGCAATGAATCCCCTGGTCTTAAGATTTTGTTCAGGAGTGTAAGTATTTGAAATTAACATGATTTCTTAATGTCCAGTGACATATCAGGTGACATTACATTTTTTAACATACAGTTCCTATAAATATATCTATATAAACACCCTCTTTTGCACATGAAATTAGATTCAGTGCTTACTTGGTAAATTCAGAATGAGTCTGGGGAAGATTTTACTCTACTATATTTAATTCCTCAATATATGACCCATTTAAAAAAATAAAAAAACGTGAAAATTATTCACATAAAGTATAAGAACAAAGTGCACTGTTTGAAGGGGGGTTAATAAAAGAAAAGCAAAGTTTGAGCATGTAACTGCTAATCTCGTCTCACCTCCCGCATCAGTCTCTCTCTGGCTCTCCTTTCTTTCTCCCACTCTGCCTCTCTCCTCTCCCAAACACGCTGGGCTTCCTCCCTGCAGGCAGCATACAAAAACAGAGCATGAGTCCGACTTCCAGGTACAAACGCATCTTTAAAAAACCTCCTGACTGTGTGCTTACCGATATAAAATATCAAACTCTGCCTCCCTCTCCCTCTCCAGCTGGAGCTGCTCCTCTATGACTCTCTTCATCCAGGCGGCGTCAGCGACAGCTCTCTCTTTCCTGGCTTTCTCCAGCCTCTCGTCCTCCACCTCTCCCTCCAGCAGCGCAGCCAGGATCTTGCGGTCTGCCTCCTGGTGGACAGGGAAGGTATTGCAGTTACTCAGTCAGGACAAACTACAGTGTATTGAGTTCTGAGGCAAAAAGAGGTTAAACCATCAGTTTTCACTGTAACACACCAGTTCCTCCTGCACCTGCTGTGCTCTCCTTTTCAGCTGAGCACGATACTGACGAGTCAGGAAATGCCTGTGGAAGCAGAGAGCAATGGCTTTAGGCTACCAATTTAGTATTATCTATATACTATAGTCAGTGTTGCCACAGTTACTTTGAAAAAGTAATCTGATTACTGATTACTGATTACTCCTTTAAAAAGTAACTTAGTTACTTTACAGATTACTTGATTTTAAAAGTAACTAAGTTAGATTACAAGTTACTTTATTAGTTACATTCAGCAGTTGCCGACAACACCGCTGCCGCCTCAAAATAGAAATGACAACCGTTTTTGGCAACACACTTTATTGTATTTATGCCCGAGACTGACGGTCCCGACTTTTTTACGCCCCCTTTTTTAGGCGTCTCCTTCGTTTTATATTTATTTTAATAATTAAAATGAACAATGAGATGTGCTGGTGGAAACAACATGAGACCATGATAGCTTGCGCCACTGTCAAGATATGGCTCGCGCAGGGTTAAAGAGTCCGTTTCTTCAGAGCAGCTGCTAGAGTTATGGCCTTTTTACAACTGGTTCCTTCATTCGTTTTCTCTGACCAGGTATCTATCTGATTGCGAAATGACCAGGAGTAGGCCTAAATGCCTTTCGAGAGTCTTTCCAGACGTATTTAATTCCGATCACTCAAACAAACCAATTCAGAAGGTGCATGAAAGCATTTCAAACTAAACCTTACAAATGTAAATATCTGGTTGTTTAAACCACATGTGTAAATTTTACTCCTGGCAAATAATTAAAAAATAAATGTGTGAGAGCGTGTTATGTTGTAGTCAGATAGATATGACGGTGCTACTGCAACATCGCTGCAGATGAGTAAAGCAAGCCAACGCATATGGCCGTAAATGAAACTTTAAAATAAGTCACACAAAACACAATCATCTTCAATATAAATTAATGAGACTAATGATCTTACCAGTGCTTAGGTCGCTCTCTCTCATATTGCCATCATTGAATTTAAAATGAGCTGCTGAATAAAATGCTGGAATCTTTTGCTTTGATGTGAACTCCGTTAAATGAGCATATACCGCGGGAACTGAAGATCGGATTTATATTAATTTTGCTGAAGTGTAAGGTAGGCTATAAGACAACCTGCCTGTACTTTTTTTTTTTTTTTTTTTTAGATTGTGTAGCCCGTTTCGGGTTTTTTGAGCGCCGTTGCGAGCAGTAGGCTAATCTATCAGCTGCCTCAGCTCGTCAGAAATGCCTTTGTGGTGGTATAATAACTAGCCTACTTTGTTTTTAATGTCAAAGTAGTTATATTTCGTTTCGTTTATTTTTTAAGTTCATTTAGAAAAATGTTTGGAGCAATTTTTGTTTGTTAAATTAAAGTTTTAATTTTTTTTATGTGACGACCCAGTGAGTTAACCGCATGTTTAATAGCCTAGTCTCTCAAACCAACTCTTGAATTGTCTTGCCTATATAAACTTTAATTTAACAAACAAAATTAGGATAATAAAAAACGAAACGAAAAATAACTACTTTGACATTAAAAACAAAACTGAACTATTTTAATGGCTGCAACAATGTAAAAAATAAAATAAATAAATAAAAAACACGGCTCCAGCCCTCGGGCTGAGAACTTTGATAAGCTGTCGGTTTTTACAAAGGAAAATGACTAAAATAGTAACTCACAGTGACTTGGATAAGTAACTTTAATCTGATTACTGGTTTGGAAATAGTAACGCGTTAGATTACTCGTTACTGGAAAAAAGTAGTCAGATTAGAGTAACACGTTACTATGTAACGCGTTACTGGCATCACTGACTATAGTGCATCAGTTGCAAATAGTTGTAATTTATTTTTGTTTCCATTCAAGTTTTATTTCAGTTAGTGATTTTAGCACGTACCAATAATAATATTTCATTATTTATTCATTTTATTTAATATTTATTTCAATTAAAAAACATGGTTTTAATCATTTTATATTTAGACAACAGTTGCAGAAAAAATCCCTTAACATGTTTAAATATTTTACCCGAATTCAGTTTTCTTCCTGATTTCCTCAATCCTCTTTCTCTCATCCTCTAGCTTTTCAAGCTCCCAGCGTTGAGACATCAGAGCTTCCTGTTCCTGCTTAAGACGCTCAGCCTGGAACAAATAAAATGTATAAAAACTCCCATACACTTTCAGTGCCACTAACTAAACTTTAAATCAAATTAAATGAATGCAAAATACCTCTAAAGGCTGTTCACAACAAGAACACTAACTATAAAGATAAGTATATCCATAACTATACTAGCGTCCACACCAGCAGACATTATTGTTCTGTTCATTCTAAGCGTTTAGTTGGCTGCTTTAAAGGGATAGTTCACCCAAAAATAAAAATGACCCTATGATTTACCCACCCTAAAGTCATCCAAGGTGTATATGACAGTCTTCGTTCAGATGAATAAAACCGCCCACGCCTCTCCCAGTTTAAAATGCACACTGACATAGCACACCAGTTACTCTCGTAACATTAGTATTTTAAACTGCGAGAGATGCTACACTATTTCTGTAAGTTAAACACTGAAGGCGATTTGCTGGAAACTAAGAGGTCCTAATTACTTTATAGAGTTTTAAATATGGATGTTTTTCTTACACAAACGCATCGCTTCACTTCAGAAGTCCTTTTTTAACCCCTCAGAGCCGTGTGGAACAGTTTTATGATGGACAGCTGTACTTTTATGGATTTCAAAAATGACCCAACAGTCACTGCAATATAAAGCTCGGAAGAGCCAAGACATTTTTAATATAACTCTGATTGTGTTCGTCTGAAAGAAGAATGTCATACACCTAGGATGGCTTGAGGGTGAGTAAATCATGGGCTAATTATCATTTTTGGGTGAACTATGCCTTTAAATGCTCAAACTCATTACAGCTGAATGGATTCTGATTGGCTGTCAATGTTTTTATCATTCATCAACTAGAAAAAATGCAAAAAGTGATTCCAACAATATTGTTTATCTGTGCGGTTATAGTTGTGGTGAGGACTCTTTTGTTCTTTTATATTTAGATCAGAAGGATTTTTAGAACTATATCTTTATCGTTATCATTATAGTTATTGTCCTTGGTTTTAATGGGTCTTAACGTATTTATTAATCTCAGTTAATGTTCATTTAAAAATTGACCAATACATTTTTTTTAAATCAAAAGATGTCTGTTAATATTATTTATTGAAATTGTTATAACACGAACAGTTGTTAACATTAACAAAGATTAATAAATACTGTAACAAATGTTTTGCTTGTGTTTAGTTTCTGTTAATAAATGCATTAACTAACCTTTACTAATATGACCTTACTGTAAGGTGTTACCAATAAAACAAACAAATAACTAAAAATTTATATAATGAATTTACTTGATCTTCATGATCTTTGTTTTATTGTTGTGACAGACACAACTCAATGCATTACAAGTATTCATCTATTCTACAGTAATGCCATACTTCCTGGTCCCGTAGTTTAAGCTCCTCCATCTGTTTGCGGAGATCTTCAGCTCGCTTCTTTTCCTCCTGTCTTCTCTTCTCCTCTTCTTCCTTCATTCTTTCCAGAGCCTCCCGTCTGGTTCTCTCATACTCGTTCTCAAAACGCAGTTTCTCATCCTGAGTTCTCTCATCAGCCTGAGTGGTACAGAACAGAGTCAAATATCTTAGAACTGTCAACAAGGACACAACTAATATTATTTGTACACAAAAGATGGTTAATGTTACGTGATGCTCAACTGGTCAGCTCTCATGCATAAGCCGACATGGCAGCACTGGCATTGAACACTTCCTGTGAACTCAAATCTTACCTGTTTTTTCTCCTGCTTTTGAAACTGCCACTGGCTCACAACATGATCTTTGTGCAACCCTGACTCCACCTGTACGCACAAACATTTGAGACACAAAGATATCTGATTAAATAATGCTCCAGAAGTGATTGCGTGTGTTTGGAACCAAATCCAGAGCGCAGAGTTACAGATCAGTCATGGAAGAAACACACCACATGCCCTATTAACTTACAGTCACGTTGGGCTCTTGATCAACATTTAAAAAAAAATATCTTACATAAATACCTTGCATGAATTTTTGCCAACTCTACTGATGGCATACCATATGAATGTGTTTTACTCATCTCTCAGCTTAATTTTTTTTTTTTAAAAATTAAAATTTAAAGGAAACATTTTAATAATATTAATGAAATTTCAGTGTATGTAAACAGGCCATATATGTACTTTGAGGCTTTAAAAGTAAAATATCAACAAAAAATATATATATACATATTAGCAAATTCTTAATAAATAAAATGTATTCTTCTTATTATTATTACTTAAACCTGTAAGATGTTTTGTTAAAGGTTTTCATTAAAAGTTTCCAATGCTCTGCAAGGCTGCATTTACTTGATCAAAAATGCATTAAAACAGTAGTACTGTGAAATATTATTACAATTTAGAAGAACTGTTGTGTATTTTAATATATAAAATGTAATTTATTGCTGTGATGGCAAAGCTGAATTGTCAGCATCATTACTCCAGTCTTCAGTGTCACATGATTTTTCAGAAATCAGTATAGTATGCTTATTTGGTGCTCAAAAACAAAACAAAACATGTCTTATAATAATCAATGTTGAAAACAGTTGGACCCCTGTCCACCCCATACAATCAGTAAGAATTCAACTACTAACATGGCCAAGACCAAAGAGCTGTCCAAAGACACTATAGACAGAATTGTACACCTCAACAAGCCTGGAAAGGGCTACAGGGAAATTGCCAAGCAGCTTGGTGAAAAAAGGTCCACTGTTGGAGCAATCATTAGAAAATGGAAGAAGCTAAACATGACTGTCAATCTCCCTCGGACTCAGGCTCCATGCAAGATCTCACCTTGAGGGATCTCAATGATCCTAAGAAAGGTGAGAAGTCAGCCCAGAGGAGTCATGGGAGAAAGTCATGTGGTCAGATGAGACCAAAATAGAACTTCTTGGTCATAATTCCACTAAACGTGTTTGGAGGAAGAAGAATTATGAGTGGCATCCCAAGAATACCATCCCTACTGTGAAGCATGGGGGTGGTAGCATCATGTTTTGGGGGTGGTTTTCTTCACATTGGACAGGGTGACTGCACTGTATTAAGGAGAGGATGACCGGGGCCATGTATTGTGAGATTTTGGGGAACAACCTCCTTCCCTCAGTTAGAGCATTGAAGATGGGTCAAGGCTGGGTCTTCCAACATAACAATGACCCAAAGCACACAGCCGGGATAACCAAGGAGTGGCTCTGTAAGAAGCATATAAAGGTTATGGCGTGGCCTAGCCAGTCTCCAGACCTAAACTCAATAGAGAATCTTTGGAGGGAGCTCAAACTCCGTGTTTCTCAGTGACAGGCCAGAAACCTGACTGATCTAGAGAAGATCTGTGTGGAGGAGTGGGCCAAAATCCCTCCTGCAGTGTGTGCAAACCTGGTGAAAAACTACAGGAAACGTTTGACTGGATTTCTGGATTTTTTTTGGGGATTATGTCTCTCACAGTGGACATGCACCTACGATGACAATTTCAGACCCCTCTATGATTTCTAAGTGGGAGAACTTACAAAATAGCAGGGTGCTCAAATACTTATTTTCCTCACTGTAGTGTATATAAATTCTTACTTTAAAAAATATATATATTTCCTTACAAATTACCTCATAGTAATACTTATTATAACTACATTTCTTCAAATAAATTACTGATACATGACTGACCTTCCGCAGATCTGAGTTGTTTTGCTTCCAGTGTTCCCTCAGCAGCTCCTGTGCAAGCTGAAGAAAATAAAAATCTCCAAATCAGATCAGACATTTTTCACATGCATAGCATAACATAATTTTATAACAAAACAATTAGCGTCCATACATTTTTCCTCCTCTCTTCCCTGGCAGACCGGAGAGCATCTGTTTTTTCCACTAGCTGATTAGTCAGTGTGTCTCTGTCAGGGCAAACATTTCTGAGCTCTGTCTCCAATTGGTCCCTCTCCTGCTGGAGCATCGTCCTCAGACGCTCCCTGCGTTCCTCTAGTTTCCTCTGTTTCTCCTCCTTTATGCGCTCCCGCTGAAATGCTGACATACTAAAAGGCCAAGAAAAGAAGCTTGTAACTGCTTAGAAACATAAATTGTCTTCATTATCACCATGGATGCAAAAGCCAGTTAATACATACCAGTATGTGATTTTTAATATTGTTCTATAATTCACTGTATAAGTGAAGCCAGCCACAGTAATAAGATAAATATTAATTATAAAATAACAATTTAAAAGTAAAAAAAGTAAGTTCTAAAAGGCAGTTTCATGATGAAACTATGCCCATTCAATTATATTGTCTCCCGAATGACCCATATATTTACATGAATAACTTAATATGTTACAAAATTCTTCTTGGAAAAAAAGTGAAAAGCACAAAATCATTTTCACATCCCAACATGCCACATTTCACAATTAATTATGTTATTTAGTATATTAAAACAATATTTATACTTTAGAAAGTTTCTTAAAGTATACAACAAGTGTGCAATATTTTCATATTTTATTTAATATTGACAAAATTATCCACAAAATACAGCCTTTTTTACTCAAAAACTGAGATGCATAAGCTCAGATCAATGAGGCCTATGATCAATCAGTTCCAAAAAGAAATAAAAAAACCTGTCCTAACTGAAAAGGATAGAATCCAGTATTTGATTATAGCATAACAAGAGATTTGAAAGCTATTTTTGTAGGCCAATTTTTGATTGATTACTTCAAAAAATGTTGTGAAGTAGTTATGCCCTGTGTGAGACTGTAAACAAAGTGTGAGTACCAGTACTTTTAGTATATTGCAATAGCAGTAAAAAAATTATGGAAAAAGACCCAACATAAGAGTCAACATGTTGTGCGTTGTTCTATTATCTACTGTATATTTATGTATAATTTTGTTGTATGTTACTTATATGCGTAATATCTTCTATATTAGGTGTGTACTAGATGCAATGTACCTATTGGGTACCTATTGAGTGGAGGAACATCCCTTTGAAAGCTGCCAAGGAATTTGAGGGACAGTGTAAAAACTGCCCAAGCAAAGGGTAAACGAAAAAAAAAGAACTGGCCGCCCAAGCACCTTTCCCTGCCCCATCTGCTCAAGAGTCTGCATGTCCAAGATAGGCCTTTGCAGTCACCTGAGAGTGTGCCACCTTAGACAAAATCCTTCTCAATTATCTTCGGACATGAGGAATACGTCAAGAAGAAGAACCTATTGTGTTCATGTATTGCAAAGCACTTTTGCTGCTATTGAGGTGGGATAGGGGAACATGTTTGGTAATATAGTTAGGTTTCAGGGTGGGGTAAGGTGCAAGGAAAGAGTCGACAGTGTACTTACAAAACATTAATTACATGCAGGTATTTCTTAAATATAATAAGTACAATATAACAACATTTATGTACACAAAAAGTGCATAGTATTTGTATCAACTGGTTGATTTAAATGTTAGTACATAGCCTAGTAGTACTGTAAAAGACTTATTATAAAGTGGGAACGTTTTCTTTGCTTTTGTTGGTGTTATTCAAGTTTCTGTTCAGTAATTACAGAAATCTTTGCCTTAATGTATTGATACTTTGACAACTTTAGGGGGAAACTTAAAACTGTCTCATCCCAGCCATAAAAAATGATGTCAAGCGGTCTCAAATATAAACTTTACGCATACGCTCACACAAGCTTAAGTACGTTACCTGCGCTGAAAGGACTGCCGTGAGCTCCATTGCGCCTGTTTGCTGCTGCGGACCTCCTGCTCCCTAAAGTACTGAGAGTGCAGCTCCCACTGCTGTCTCCAGCGAGCCTCCTGCTCCCGCTGCCGCACCAGCTGCCTCTCCAGAGCGCGCACTCGACCTGGCCAGTGCGCGGAAAGCGTCGGTAAAGCCATTGGATATGCTGCTCAACCGCTCTGCTGTGGCAGAGTTTCTTTCTCAAGCTTTATTTCTGACCCCACTTCTATGATAGACCTTGACATACAATCATTGGAGCAGTCGATTTTAATTCACAAAATGCTGTAATTACAAAAGTATGCTCACTGCATTTGAAGCTTATTAATCGCTCGCACTGCTAAACTAGGCTCTGCTTGCTAAATCGATTTGAAAATTCACCCTGAAAGCTTTGACCCGTGTATCTTCTGTTGCTTCCGTGATTTATATGATTAATATTAAAATTAGTAAAGAGAAAAGCCGTTAACGACAGCGGACGCGTAAACAAATAACCAAAAGGAAGCGTTTTACTTGGTTACTGCGCTACTTCCTGGTTACCTACGGCGAGTAGCGAGGCACAAACAGCGTTGACAAAGCGAAGCGATTTTGTTATGGTGTTTGTGTAGTAGGCTATTTTTTTTATAGTACATTAATCTACAGCAGATTGATAAATATGAGAATATGATATCTAAGTTTTCATCGACAGATGTGCAAATCAAAGTATTTCTGTAATCTTAAAACCCAAATAATTTTTTTTTCATTTATTCGGAAAATACGCTTCAAAGGAAATGCAGGAACGTTCACTCTTGTATGGTATTTGAAGAATTTTAGAGTGATTCATTTAATTGTAAAATTGCTAATATATAGTTATCAAAGCCCCAAATTAACTTTGCATAAAATTAAAACCGTTACTTACAATCTTATAAACAATTTAAACTCTGCTAGGGTGATTTAATTAAAAATAGTAAATGTTAGTAAATAGTTTTAAATAAGAAAAAAGTTTTTTTTTTTTTTTTAGCCTAAATAAAAATATATTAAAAGACTTATAGAGGGCAACAGTGCCCACCGACTATTTCTGCAGCCTTAGTTCCAGGAGTATTTTTCCATTAATTTATTCCATAGGGTCTTCATTAAAATGTTATCAACCAAGTCAACCGACTCGCTGAATGGTGGATTTTCTGTATGGCATTGTGGGTAATGTAGTTTTTCACCACGAATTCTGCTGTAAAACACAATTATTTTAAAACTAAATTGAAATGATGCAGGCTGATGGCTTTTACAGCAGCAAATGCTATCTATTAACAACCTCATAGCTCACTAAAGCTGTCTTTAAAGGTTTATATCGATTATATCGATTTCCCTATGGAGAAAATTAAAGTTGTTTTACCTCAAGCGTTACTTTTGGAACCTGACTGTTCTCCTGCACTTTATAGTCCAGACATTCTAGCCCTTTAATAATATTCAGAACAGAAGTCTGATTTTATTTGATTTCCAAGGGTATTTCAAATGTGATCAAGACTTGCATTAAAGGTGACAGCAGTGTCTAACACTCTACTATAGAATATTAAATATTGATTAAAAATGAGCACTCAGATGAGGTGTGAGATAAAGAGGCAAATCTGAAGGCAGTATTAATAAAATACATGACTTTCTGGGTCATTGTAGGTTAAGCCTACTTGTGGATGAATTAAACATTGCATGTGAATGTTTAATGGTGACCAGATAATCGTGTCTAATTGTCGTCAGAAAGACTCCCCGCTTAAACCTCTAATGTCAGCAACAGGGTAAAGGACATTTTAATTATTAACAACATGAGGCCCCTAAACTTTCAGCAAGGATTCAGACCCGAGCTGCTCTTTGATTGTTTTATTTTCTTTAAATAATCCACAAATATGCAATAGTGAAATTAAGGAACAAAAGAAAAAAGAAAAAACTTTTAAATGATTTAATGCCTGTTCAATCATGCATTAAATGGCCAGACAAAATGGAATCTGCCTAAAGCTAAGCCTCAAACAGGGAAGTAACATTTACAGAGAGTTTGTTGTATTTTTTCCCCTTTTCGTCACTAATAATCAGCATTTTTACAGAGACCATAATTATGAATGGATCTGGGAATATCAAATTCAGTAAAAATGTTTTCATGTCATAGGCAAATATCAATAATAACCGTTACACTGGATTTGTTTTTTGAATTAGTGTTTTGAATTAGTTTTAGATTGTCTTATTAGGCCTAATATTAATTACTTATATTAATAATAATATTTATCTGATAAATCTGTTTTCAGTAAAAAAAAGTTATATAGCCTATCAACATAATAGCCTTTCAGATAGATGAAAAAGTCATTGGTTAGGCTAGGTGAACATTTCCATAACAGAAAAATTATGTTGCTATTTAATGTACAGTAACATTTTTGATGATTACAGTATGGGCTCTGAGAAGAATATATTATAAACTTTAAAAATGTGTCCCCTCCTCCGTGATATGATTGGCTCCTCTTTAGAGTCCCCGCCCACATGTTGAACGTTTCCGCGATGAGTCTACATACATTTGCATAAAGGGGCGGTGCAGGGGGCCGTCCAGCTGTGCAGTGCAGCGCTATCAGAAGAACTGGAATAGTAAACGCTCTGTTCTGTCTGTCCAGTGATAGTTCCGGGTTCTGTCTTCACTTCTGCTGTGTTGTCCTCGTCTTATGTTGTAGGCAACAAAAGTCACTTTCGCCCACTTTAGGCAATCATGGCTCTTCTTATGGAGCACCAGTTCCGGCAACTTCCAGCCGACAAACAAGTGGAAACCCGGCCGTTTCTCGAGGCGGTGTCTCACCTTCCTCCTTTCTTCGGTAGGTTCTTCCGTCATCTCTCATAGTTTGAGCCCAGATTTGAGCATGAACTCTACTGTCATGAAACGGCCTGATGGGCTGGGTTTTTAAATTATCATTAGAACAATACTTGTGTTCTTGTAACTTGTTCAGGTCGTCAAAAAGTTATTTTAAATTAGCTATTTCAACAATACCTATATCTAATAGCCTACAAAATGCGGTTTCCAAATGTCTCCCTTTCTCAGTCATCGCTTCAGAGTGGAAACAAAGTAACAATTATATGCAAACATTTCGCCATAGGTCTTTAAAGAGTTTTAAAAAGATTCAATTACACAGTTATACACGTGTTGTTACAAAAATCAGTAGGCTAGTCTGATATCATCTGATTTTCCGGGATATTCCAGCTCCTTGATCAGGGGTGAGATTTTCCACTCCTGATCAAGATCTCCAGTGTTCTTCAGAAGTTGTTAGTAGAGCCAGACAAAGCCTATCTGTCAAGCAGAAGCCATTGTTTGCTACTGAGGACTAATCTTTTTTTGGCTCAAATTTCTTTTCACAAAGAAGGGCACAAACCTATTGCATGCATAATTTAATCTGCTGCCCTCGATTTTGGAAGTTGAGAAAATTGATTAGAATGGTGTTGAGTTGCCCTGCTCTATTCATTGGTGGAACGGAACATTAGGACATCTTTGTTCAAAGCCTCATTTGGTATTAATATGAAAAATGCATTTGAAATGGATTTGCCACTTGAAACGCCAATGCTGAAGTGTTCACATTAGTGCTCAATGTACTCTTCTATCTTAGCCAATAGCCATCACTAAAATGGTCATTTTCCTGATGTAGGCCTAATTATAAAAGGAACGGCACTTGACAGAGAGAGAATAAACTATAATGTGACAGAAATGTGACTAAAATGTGATTTTAAATTTTTGTGTGTAAAATGTGGATCTTTTTGTCACGAATCAAATTCACCATGTTCAGGTTTTGCTTAAACTTTTGGTGTCTATTCTGTCAGTTTATGCAAAATGCCATTATTTAAACCTTTTTTCATTCAAATGATTATGTTGATAATATTATTTCTAATGAAATTTGAGAATACTTAATAGAAGCCTTTTATTTGTTTTATGTTTGTTCCTCAGGAAACTCCAGGTGTAGTCCGCAGTTAAATTGATCTATGAACGATATAGGCACTTCGCTTCAGTAGATGGACTTTGTGTGGCAGGCTGTGATTGTAGACATATTTATGATTGTGTGACATCATCATTTGATTGGGGACAATGGTTGTTGAGAATGTCAATAACTCCCACAGAAAGACAATTATGCTTCCCAGCCCTTCTTTAGAGTTGACACTTTATCACAAAAAGCCCTGTGTGAAGTAAAAACACCAGAAAGAACAGGAGTGAGGGTATGAATGTGTGTTTCTTTTCCTGTAAGCATTCATTCACAGTGAAAAGGCTGATGTGTAAACAGCGTTTTTAGCTCATTTAGAGTTCTCTGTAACAAGAGAAGCTTCTTTTGCTATCAGTACAAAATGCTGATGATGACTCCGGTCTTTCCAGTGGGCTATGTTGGTTTGAACCCTACACTGTTGAACATATCACTACAATCCAGGGGCCCTTTGCAGCACCGTGGCAGGGGGCTTTGTCCCCCGCAGTTGCAATCCACAGTTGAAAAGAGAGGCTTATGGGGTGGGTCCCCTCTGATAAAATTGCGTGGGCCCCTAGAATCATCACCCTGCTCTCACTTGAGGAACACCTTGCTATCACTTTCGACACTTTCAGAAAAAAGGTACAGTGCTGTCACTGGGGCGGTACCCTAAAGCAGTGGTTCTCAAACCTGTCCTGGGGACCCCCAACCAGTGCACATTTTGCATGTCTCCCTCATCTAACACACCTGATTCAAATCATCAGCTCATTAGTAGAGACTGCAAGACTTGAATTGGGTTTGTTTGATGAGGGAACATGCAAAATGTGCAATGGTTGGGGGTCCCCAGGACAGGTTTGAGAACCACTGCCCTAAGGTACAAAAGTGAAAAGGTACAACTTTGTACCTTAATCACCCCTAAATGGTATTTATTAGTACCTTAAAAGGTACATATCAGTACTTTAAAGGTACATATTAGTACCTTTTTGTTTTTGTACCTTAGGGTACCACCCCAGTGAAAGCAATGTACCTTTTTTCTGACAGTGTAGGGCTTTTATAGGTCAAGGATTTTGGTTATATGGTGCTTCGATCTTTTGGCCTGTCATACATCTGTTTTCGTGAGGGGGCACCAGTGGCAGTCCTGGCTTTCTTGGTACTATTTTTAATTTAGCTCTATATGTCGATATTTTAACATATATTGACTGATTAGATATTTAATTGTGCATGCTCATTTCCACCATTTTTACATTTAGTACATTCATTTGAAAACACTGTTAAGTATAATCTTTAGCAAATCTAAAAAATGTATATACATTTTTTATACATTGTCTAAATTCACTAGTTGATTCTTGTTTTTTTTATTTTATTTATTTTTTATTGGTGTATTGCTAAAATAAATTGTGAGTGTGTGTGTATGTGTATATATAAATCGTAATCAAACATTTCTTAAACAAGAACTGTAATACAAACATGGTCAAAGCATATACAGTATTTATTGGTTGCAGTAATGGAACCATCAGTGATTCAGTGTGTGTGTCGATTTCCACAGGTGTTTATTAGTCTTGCAATGCATTTGGTCTCAATGTGATAATGGGTGGTACTGAAACTTTAATGAACCGCATGGGTGCTTTCAGAAATCTGTCATGCTCTCTAAGCACGGTTAATTATTCAGTGCTCTTTTTTTAAGGCGGTAATGTCAGAGTTCATTCTGAGTTCTTGGGATCAGAATTTGCAATACTTTTACTATGTATCTACCACTTTCCTGTAAAAAATCTAGTAAAGAGAGGACTCTCTCACATCTCTGTGAAAGAATGTTGTGTTCTCACATGCGTATAACAATTCATGTAGGTTGCATGCCAACCCTTTCAGGGTACATTTCAAATACATGCAAATTGCATATGTTTTAATAAAGTTTGTACTGATGTATGCAAATATTACACACATGTTTTCCTTATCCCCTATTAGATTGCCTCGGCTCTGCTGTTTTTTCTCCCATCAAGGCTGATATTGCGGGTAACATCACTGTAAGTTAAATACATACACATAAAACCATAAACGGTTGATATGCATCGAACAATATAACTTTCACAACCTGAACTCCTCCCTCCCCTCTGCTTTTTTCTCACAGAAAATCAAGGCTGTGTATGACAGCAACCCCACCAGGTTTAAAACCCTGCAGCACATTTTGGAAGCAGAGAAAGAGATGCATGGATCCGAGTGGCCAAAAGTAGGAGCAACACTTGCCCTCATGTGGCTGAAAAGGCAAGGCTGGGCCTGAAATGTTTTTTTTTTCTCTTTTCGATTTTGAAGAAGTGAAACAAAAAACTGTTTATGGCTGTAAAATTAAATGTTGCATTATGAAAACATGAACTTTCAAACTTCCTATTTGTCCTTCTTAAAGTTGCAATAGCTGAACGATCAAGAAAATGGCTTCTCAACAGTTTTTTGAACAGGAAAAAAAATGGGCGGGACTTGATTTTGTCCATGGGGAATTGATTGAATTGTTGTGGTTTGCTTTTGCTGCTATCTTAATGTGAGTGATAGGTTGTAAACACTAAACACTGTTTTTTTCTTCTTCTTAAAAAACAATGCAGCACGTCTTGTGTAATGGGTAAGGTTTAGGGGTTAAGGTTAGTGTAGGGGGGTTGAGATAGTAAAATATAGTTTTTACAAAATAAAAAAAAATTACGCCTACCCTGTAAACAGCATATGCCAGTTTGTGTGCATGTGTGTGTGTGGAGCTTCTTTTGTCAACCCAAGAAGCTTCACCAGTTGAGCCTCCACACATCACACCATTTCATTCTGTTACATGTTCCTCCAACTAAAATCTGGATGTAAAAAAACAGACTTGGCAATTTTATGAATTTTTATAAATCAAAACATGTAAATTGTCATCATTTACTTACCCTATAATGTTGTTACAAACTACTTTTATAACTTTTATAACATTCTGTTAAAAAAGAGCACCCAGAACATTCTGTTACCCTTCTCCCTTTTAGGTGAACTAAAACCTTTTTTTTTCTGTTAGGGGGCTACGCTTTATCCAGGTTCTTCTCCAGAGCCTAGTGGATGGGGATAAGGATGAAAACAACCCCAACCTCATCAGAGTCAATATCACCAAAGCTTATGAGATGGCACTGAAGAAGTATCATGGCTGGTTTGTCCAAAAGCTCTTTAAAGTAAGCTTCTTTAAAAAAAAAAAAAAAAAAAAAAAAAATATATATATATATATATATATATATATATATATATATATATATATATATATATATATATATATATATATATATATATATATATATATATACAAAGGACACGTTTGGAAGTTCAAACTGAATTGATGTAAATTAATTGATTAGAACATCTGTTGTGATGACTGTAAATGCTCAGACAAACCTTTTGAGTTTCCCTTGTCTTCATTCTTTCAGGCAGCACTATATGCCGCTCCATACCGATCTGATTTTCTCAAAGCTCTTTCTAAAGGGCGAGAGGTCAAGGACGAAGAATGCTTGGAAAAAGTGCGGCAGTTTCTAGTAAACTTCACAGCTACTCTTGATGCCACCTATGAAATGTACACCAAGATGAATGCAGAGCTGGACTACACTGTGTGATCTCTTATTCACAAAAAAAGCAAACTTCAGACCTTATCTTCCTCCCTCCCAGTGGTTGACTGTTGCCTCCCATTAGACGTCTCCACAGTCTCCTCATGGGCCATTTCTCTCTACTGGATCCTGCATCTCTGCAGTATACGATTTTGTTTTCTCTTGAGGGACAATTATGGTCCAAGCTGCTGAAGACTCTGGCGGTTTCGGAAGGGAGGATGTCTGTTATTGTTTGTTCTGCTCATGTTGACGGTTTAAATGCTTTGGCTTTTCTTTAGAAAAGTAGTATTCTAAAAAAAAAAGATGTGTTTTATAACTTTACTAATCATTTCTGTTTGATTCTTAATACACTTTAAATATGGAATGGTTCTGTATGTGTTCCTTTAAGCAAACAATATGGCAAATGAGGGTTTTAATTATATTTAATTATACCAAAAACAAGAGTCTGCTGACTCTCTAAAGAAATATCGGACATTGACTGCTGTTTGTGTTTTTTCCGTTTTGTTTAATTTTATTTTTTACCTTGGATTCTGTTTGATGAGAAAAAATACTTGAATATGACAAAGAAACGACTTCTAAAGAAGTGATTATGAAGCCACTCTATTGAGCGGTTAAATGTATTCAGTAAATAGTCAAATGTCTATATTCATTTCTCAGATTATTAAATTATATTATGACATTCTATTATGATATGGATGACTGAGAATGTTCGTAGACTGGTCTGGTGTTTTATTTATGTAATATAATGGATAAGTATTGTTGGTTTGTAGTTTTCAACTTGTCATTCATAAATTATCAAAGGTTAAATGAATTCAGGTTGCTTTTAGGTGTAAATGTTAATTTATTTAAATGATATGCTTTTTATGCCAGTTGATTTGTGAATCATTTTCTGACATTACAGAGTCTTTCCACTTTTGCTTGGTCAGTAAGAAAACACTGATCAGCGTTTCAGGTTTTTTCCAGGTGACTCCACAGCAGCAACACAGTAAATATTGGAGATGTTATTTTATTTTAGATGTTTATTTTACCAGTGGACTTTTCCCATTCTTGTTGTCCTTAGCTGACTTGACGTCACTAAAAAACAAATTTATTTGAAACAAATTATTTGTAAATAAATATCTGGCATAGAAAACTGACAAATCATGATGGCCCCATGTGATTGATGTGTTCTGGTTCTGTTCCACATCAAGTGTAAATTATTATCATAAAGTGTCTTACATTGATCATAGTTAGATGTAGTCTCTTTAAAATCTCATTAAAACCATGACCGTGCATAAGTTGTTTTGTTGTGTATTTTTAGTTGCACTAAAAATGGCCCTATCTTTATATTTTGTTTTATTTGATTTATTCTAGCATAACCATATCCCCCCCCCCCACACACACACACACACACATGTAAATGCATATTCAATCATCATATGTGTTCCTTGAAATAACATTAAAAGAGCTAATAATGAATATATAAAAATCACAACCAGGAGCCACAAGGGGGTTTGTGAAAAAACTGATTTTATAAAAGAGAAATATATTACGAATTGAGCCAGCGTTGTTCCACTAGATTTTAATGGCTTTAAACAGTTCATGAGCAGTTGAAAAATGTCTCCAAGTTCGAGTTTAATGTGGGAAGAAATTTGCACTATAGGGTTCAAAACCGGACTCGGACAGGTCAAAACATGAGCCTGACGGACTTGTTCTCAAACCACTTTTTGGTTGTCTTTACAATTTGGGCAGGAGCGTCATCTTTTTAAAAAATAACATTATTTATAACTTATTATTTTTCTTTGGATAACAACTTTTAATTTGTGGGAAGCACTATTCTCACGTTCTCTGAGGCCCCTGACCCCTGATTCAACTCAAAAGCTCATTATTAGAGACTCTAAGACCTGAAGTGTGTGTAACTGTGTCAAATATGGGACACATACAAAATGTGCAGGGTTGGGGGTCCCTCAGGACAGGTTTGAAAACCGCATGCATTAAATGAATTAGTGAAGTAGCTCACCAATACCAGCAGCTAAAAAGGCTCCCCAGATAATGACAGCTCTTCCTGCTTGTGGTGGTATGCCTATAGTAGTAGAGATGCATTTAAGTATATTTCTCGTCAGATTTTCGAAGACACAGTTACTTTCTTGTCCAATAATTTGTGGTTAAGACAACTAAAAGCTTAGAATGGGGACAAAAGTGTGTTTTTTTTGCCCAGGACTGGAGGAGTTTTTCCTGTAATTACGCTGTAGGCTACACCAGAGGGCGCCGTTACCAAAAGTTTTCATGTAGACGCCTGACAACAAAAAGCGGTGACATGTAAATTAGCTAGCCGGTCATACCTGTTATGAAAGACCATTCTTCACATAATGTTAACTTCTGTATTGCGGGTTTGCCTAAGCAGTTTAAATTGTTTCATTATCACAAACGGTATGACAGCACAATTCCATATATTTCATCCACATAAACAGCTAAAAACAGCTAAAATTGTCGGTTGACAATTATAGACAACCGACGCGAATACCAGCACACAGTTTGTGATTTTTTTTAACGGCTTTTGACACCAGAAATAACTTCTTAGTGAAGTTACTATTAATATTTAGTTTACCTACTAAATCAGTAAAATGGCTCGAGAGCTAAAGTTATGTGATGAATGCTTTTTTTCCCTGCTTTAGAAGTAAACTATCCCAGTCCCTACGTCTGAATGAGGAGTCCACACCCCTAACGCACATTACAGGTCTTCACTCAGTGGGCGGTGAGAAATCAAAACACTAACGTTACTTCTCCAGTCCGTTTGAAAGTCTGGAAGGATGAAGCCTTTTCTAAAGTTTCCCAAAAGATACGGATCCCACCTGAAGAATGAATGTACGTGTACGAATCTGACCTCATAAACGGAACTACCCAACCTTTTCGACGTGTATGAAGAAACGTGTAGCATTCATCTGTACGGGTGAGCAACTTTTTCTCTGACTTCTGATCGCGTTTTCAAACTGTTAAATGTGTTGAAGATTGCAGATCCATTTAAAATGGTGTAAGTTAGGCGTTTGGAAACTGTCTTTAGAAAAATTTAGATAAAAGTATTTTTTTCTCTGTTCAGACTTCTTTCAACTAGGCTGGTTATCACCAAACCAGGTGTTTATATCCACATAGACATATGTTTGACATGCAGAGATCTGTTGATTAAGATTTATTAATTTGCTTCTTAAAGTTAAAAGTCTTACAGTAGAACCAGTAGTTGACATTTGAATCACATTCATTTTTTCCCACAACCTCATCTTTTGTTAGATCACAGCTGTTTGGCTCTTTGGAGACCTTATGACATGGAAAAGGAAATCTAGATCTCCTCTGAGGCCATGGAGATGGAGTCATTTCCAGCTGTTATCTAATGCTATGTAGATAGTCTTGACTTTTTCTCCATCTGTTACATTTCTCATTAGGTCTCCCAGTTAGTTACGTGGTCTGATGCACCATCCACACTCCCTCCAATTCCCAAAACACAGTAAGATGGCTTAGGCCATTGTGCTCCCATGTTATCAGAGCTTATCAAAACTTTTCCACTGTTCTGCTTTCACTCTCTGTGGTGATAATAGACTGTATTGGAGTCGGGTCAGAGCAGAGGTACACTGCTCTAGTAGACACTAGACAGTATTTGGGTAGCGCTTGCCAGGCTCGAGGCAATAACTGTAGGGGTTTGTGTTAGATTTTCCACCATTCGCTTAAGCAAACAAGAGGGGCAGATGAAAACTTGCATATTGAATACAGCTTGGGGAACAGATAGACTTGTTAAAGCTGGAATAGACTACACAACCTTTACTATCTAAACAGATTGTAAATCACTTGTCGACTGAGGATAACACACTACTACCAGACTTTTAATTCATTCCAACAAAATCACACATAAACCTTGTTGCTAAGAGATGCAGTGAGAGATGCTAATATGCATACTGTCTTGAGTAGGTACTGTGAATAATTGCAACCAAGTATGTTCTATATAATATAAATGTTTGATTTGTCAGTATAATCTGGAAGTACTACATTCACATATTGTTATTATCATGTGACCTAACAGCAGGGTATCTTTACTAATTCACAAAACCTATCCTGTGGCCTCATGGGGTAATAAATGCTGCCTTCATGTGCTATTGGAAATTTGATAATTCATTATTTGATATTTGAATAATGACACTTATTTTGTAACATACTGTTTTTTGCCTACTGTATAGTAGGGGAGTATGTGATTTATGCAGCCAGTGTGTTCTAAAATTAGCTTATCAAACATGTTTGATATTCTTCGATGGGTAGAATCATATAATGTAATGAAAAAAAGTCTTATACTCTGACTGCTCAAAATCTGCAGACTGGCTCTGAGTTTTGGTAACTAATGTTGACTTATCCAGACTTTAGCTAAAATTTGAAAATTTGTGATGTCAGAACTAATTGTTACATATAGACATTTGTAGACATGTGTTACTCTTAAATGTCTCTAGGCTGCCTTCTCAGACGTGTTGTGGAGCATCTCAGACATGCCTGAACAGGAAAGTGGTTGTTCTAGTGGTGATGAGCTCACAGAGAATCAGAAAAACAGAAATCTGGAAGTTGACACTGTCCCAGATTGCCAAATTATGACCTGTGGGCTTGTGTATAAAATATTATAAATAAAAAATCATCCCCACTGTCAAATCTTATTCGTTCTTTCTGCATGTTTAAACTTAGCACAGTGTGTCTTCATGTGTCATAAATTGATAAATGGTTCACAAATTGTAAGCTTTAGTTGAATGGGAAAGAGCAGCATGAATGTTCTTTAAAACTTATTCTAGTATTGCAAAAATGCACGAAACTCAGTTTTGGAAAAAATATGACTAAGAAAACAATGACAACTTTCACTTTTGGAGGAACTGCTCTTTAAAACAGAACTGGAAATAAATGCAAGTTCAGCAATGGTGGTTCTTTGATTTTGTTATCGGTTATTGCCTCAGGAGTTTGGACAAATTTTGATGCAATAGTAGAACTCCCTCTTAAAACGGGAAAAGAATAGGACAGTGTGAGTCATGCCTGTTCTGGGAAGGGAGAGAATCAGTTTAGGACTGAGATGAATCCCACAATAGATTGTGACATGCGGATAAAGGTTTTGGAGTGGAGTGTATGGAGGGGATATAAGGGATGAATAGGGCCAGGGCATGTTTTTTTCAGCTGTGAGGAAGTGTCTTGGTTAAAAAAAAAATGACATGTAAACAAAATAGATCACATCTTTGCCTAAATGTTCATTTAGGAAATAAATATATATACAGTGGGCCAAAAAGTATTTAGTCAGCCACCAATTGTGCAAGTTCTCCCACTTAAAAAATGAGAGAGACCTGTAATTTTCATCATAGTACACTTCAACTATGAGAGACAGAATGAGAAAAAAATCCAGAAAATCACATTGTCTGATTAAAAATATATATATATTTGGAAATTATGGTGGAAATTAAGTATTTGGTTGCCTACAAAAAAGCAAGATTTCTGGCTCTCAGAGACCTGTAACTACTTCTTTAAGAGTCTCCTCTGTCCTTCACTTATTACCTGTATTAATGGCACCTGTTTGAACTCATTATCAGTATAAAATATACCTTTCCACAACTTCAAACAGTCAGACTCTAAACTCCACTATTGCCAAGACCAAAGAGCTGTCAAAGGACACCAGAAACAAAATCGTAGACCTGCCCCAGGCTGAGAAGACTGAATCTGCAATAAGTAAGCAGCTTGGTGTGAAGAAATCAACTGTGGGATCAATTATTAGAAAAAGGAAGACATACAACACAAAATTATCACAAGAACGGTAAGCAAAAACTTGCAGAGAGCTGGGACCAAAGTAACAAAGGGTACCATCAGTAATACAATACGCAACCAGGGACTCAAATCCTGCAGTGCCAGACGTGTCCCCCTGCTTAAATTTTATCATTAATTACTCACCCTCATGTTGTTGGACACCCGTAACACCTTTGTTCATCTCCGTAACACGAATGAAGATTTTTGTTGAAAGCTGATGGCTGAGAAAGTCTTCAGATAGGCCTCCATTGGCATTCAGTACATTCCCACTCATAAGACCCATAAAAGGCACTAAAAACATCTATACAAAGTCCATCTCACTACAGTGGCTGTACAATAATTTTACAAAGTGATGAGAATAGTTTTTGTGTGGAAACAAATATCGAAATAACGACTTCATCCGGCAAGTTATTGTCTTCCGTGTAGGTCTTGGACGCAAACTCACGCGATAGCGGCGCTCCTCCTCGCTTCTGGGTCATGTATCTGAACGGCGGATCTGCATCATATTCTCGCGCATGTGTCGAGTTCACATCAATAACTTGGTGGATAAAGTCGTTATTTTGATTATTGTGCGCACAATAACTATTTTCGTCGCATTCTAAAATTATTTTACAGCCACTGTAGTGAGATGGACTTTGTTTTTAGTGCCTTTATGGGTCTTGTGTGTGGGAATGTACTAATGCCAATGGAGGCCTATCTGAAGACTTTCTCATTTACATTTACATTTAATCATTTAGCAGACGCTTTAATCCAAAGCGACCCACAAAAAAAGGGTAGAGCAATAGAAGCAACGAAACAAACAAAGCCAACAACCCGTAAGAGCTGTAAGAAATCTCAATTAATTAGCAGAGTACACAACTGTTTTTTTTTTTTTTTTTTTTTTTTTTTATATAGCCAGCTACAACAAATACTCACGTACGGAAAATACAGAACACTGGATTTGGATAGCTAAGATAACAACCCATTAGGACTAAGGCTGATGCCCCAACTGTTGTCGTTAATGCGGATTCAGTGGCCCAATGGGTTGGTTTTGTATGGCATTCTAGTGTTAAGAACCCAAGGTATCTATCTGTTTTAATCTGTCATTTGTCTGTGTATATACTCTTTCTGTATGTATAGTTGTGTCTGTGTTCCAGGTGGGCGTGGTTTCCACTTACCGGTGGGGAAACACTGATTGGTCCCTCTAAACACCTGACCAGTACTTAAGGACCGCCCCAAACACTCAGCCTTTGCCTTGTGCCTCGTTGACTTTGTGCTATATCGCCCTCGTTCTTCGCTTCCAGTGACTTTCTGATTATACCGTTCGTTTCGTCATCGTTTGTTTGAGAGTGTCATGCCAGAGAGATTGTGAGTGTTTTAGGAGGTTGTGAGTGTTTGTTTATTGTTACCATCTGATTATCCACTCTATTTTTGATCCCTGCCTGCTTGACTACGCTTATTGAACACTGAATCGGATTTGTTTGCCAAGACCCTGTATATACAACTGTAAATACTATTGTATATATTTTTACCACTTTAAAAGGGGGGGGGGGGGTTAGACACCAATTTATTTATGTTTATCACTTTGTTTATGGTTAAGGGAGATAGGTAAGTTAAGTTGTGTTTTGTTTTCTTTATTTTTTTGGTTAGGTAATTTAGGTTCAAAAGAAGATTGTTTTGTTTATTGTTTTGGCCGTGTCTGCCCCTTTTGTTGAAACCCTTATTTTCATTGTAAATAAACTTGCATCATTTTGATATCTCTCTGGTAGTGAGACTCGCTTCCTTTTTGTTACGGCTGACCCCTAGCGGTCGTAACAGAAATTGGGGGCTCGTCTTAAAGTTTCCTTTTTCAAAAGACCAATTGGACTATCGTCGTTGCCTGTATATCTCATGAAATTTGCTTTGTATATTTTAGTTTGGCTAGTGGTTTTCATTTTGAGGGGGAGGGAATTTGCGATGTCTTTAAAATTTGAGCTAGAAAGGTTTGCGGTTCAGCCTACGGCTGATCAATTGGATATCTGCCGCAAAGACGATCTGTTTTCAATCGCGGATTTATATCAAATTACAGTTCCTCGTGGTGCAGTGAAACGTGAGCTTAAGGATGCGATTTACAAACATTTGGTGGAGCAGGGAGTTTTGTCAGAGGAGCGCGACTCGGCGGGTGTTGCACTTCGGTTGCCGGGTCCCGCGGGTGAGGGAGAACAGCCCAAACCCGAGGAACTGGCTAGCATAGATCCCGTCGATCTGCCGTCTCCGCAAAATCCCTTACTGGCGATCAAACTGAAAGAGCTGGAGTTGGAGTTGGGCAGGCAACAATATCAGAGTCAGCTGCTGCATGCACGCACAGTTGAACTTGAAATCAAGCGAGCAATCAAGCTCAAGGAGCTGGAGCTCGAACTGAAAACAAAATCGCCTGTTCACCCCTCAGCTGTTGATGCGCCTGGCGCGAGCGTGCCTGTGTCGTCGCCCATCACCGCTTCCACTCCGAGCCCTATTCCTGCACCTCGACGCACCCCACAAGTAAGTCAACCCGGATTTGATATTAGTCGTCAAATAGCACTAGTTCCGTTGTTCCGTGAAAGTGAGGTTGACACTTATTTCACTGTGTTTGAGCGAATCGCCGCCACGTTAAAATGGCCGCGGAATGTTTGGCCGCTGTTGTTACAGTGTAAGCTCGTCGGTAAAGCCCAGGAGGTCTGTTCAGCGTTAACGCTTGAACAGAGCTTGGATTATGATGTGATGAAGACCGCCGTTTTGCGCGCTTATGAATTAGTTCCCGAAGCATACCGGCAAAAGTTTCGAAATCATGTGAAAACCTCTAGTCAAACACATGTGGAGTTTGCCAGAGACAAGGCAAATTTATTTGATAAATGGTGTACTGCGAATAAAGTCGTCACGTTTGAGCAGCTTAAAGAGCTGATTTTGCTAGAAGAATTTAAGAATTGTCTACCGGAGAAAATTGTGGTTTACTTAAATGAACAGAAAGTGTCCTCTTTGTCTGAAGCTGCAGTTTTTTCTGATGAGTTTGTACTCACGCACAGAATAGTGTTTTCACCCGCAAAGCGTAACTTCCCCGATCGAGTTCGTAGTCCTAAGGATACCACAGTGGTACCCAAGAACGATTCAAGTGCAGATCGCAGCGAAAACCGTGAATGTTTTTACTGTCATGAGTTGGGGCATCTCATTGCCGTTTGCCCCGTTTTGAAGCGTAAAGCCGGTAAGAAAGCGACCACTTTTAAAAGTGTTGCATTAGTTGATCGACCTGATGTGTACCCTGAGCTAGTATCTTTAGATACAACCACTGAATCTGCTTTTGAGCCATTTATTTTTGATGGTGTCGTGTCACTTAAGGAAGCCGACTCTGAAACGAAAAGCATTCGCATGCTCCGTGATACGGGCGCGGCGCAATCTTTCATTTTAGAGAGGGTGTTACCGTTTTCTGAAAAGTCAAGTTGTGGTTCCAGTGTGTTAGTGCAAGGTATTGACCTCACTGTAGTTAAAGTTCCTTTGCACAGTGTCCATTTACGCTCTGGAATAATTTCAGGGACAGTTAAGCTGGCAGTTCGATCTGAATTACCTGTTAAAGGTGTATCGCTCATTTTAGGCAATGATCTAGCCGGTGACAAAGTTTTCTGTTTACCCGAAGTGATAGATGTTCCTGATACGCACGACGAGGATGCGTTGCAAGGGGAGTTTCCTGAAGTGTTTTGCACATGTGTAGTGACACGAGCTCAAGCTCATAAATTCAAAGATTCCGTTGATCTGTCAAAAACATTTTTGTGTGCTGACAATTCTGCTGAAACAGAGAAAGTTGATTCGGTTCAGTTGAAAGTGTGTGCACTTCCAGATGTTGATTTACCATTTGGTAAAACTACGTTAATTGAGGCACAAAGTGCCGATCAAAGTCTGTGTCACTGTTTTGCAGCTGCTGTCGAGCCGACTGTTTTGCCAGAACATCCTGCGACCTACTTCTTTGAAGATGGCGTTCTTATGCGTAAGTGGTCTCCTAGACATGTCAAGGATGACTGGGGTACTGTTTTTCAAGTTGTTGTTCCAAAACCCTTTCGAGAACAGGTATTGAGTGTGGCACATGACCATGAACTTTCTGGTCATGTAGGCATCCGAAAAACTTACGATAATCTTTTGAAACACTTTTTTTGGCCTTCGATGAAATCTGACGTTTCCAAATTCTGTAAGTCCTGTCACGCATGTCAAGTATCAGGTAAGCCCAATCAAGTTATCCCTCCAGCCCCATTGAAGCCAATACCCGTGCTTGGCGAACCATTTGAGCGAATCTTGATTGATTGCGTTGGGCCATTACCCAAAACAAAATCGGGAAATTCGTATTTGTTAACGTTGATGTGTGCGTCAACCAGGTATCCCGAAGCGATACCACTTCGTTCCCTTAAGGCTCATGCTATTGTCAAAGCAATTATAAAATTCTGTACCACTTTCGGAGTGCCGAAATACATTCAATCTGATCAAGGTACTAATTTCATGTCCAAAGTGTTCGCCAAAGTAATAAAAAAACTAAACATTAAACATCAAGTATCTAGCGCTTACCACCCTCAGTCGCAAGGTGCCCTCGAACGTTTTCATCAAACTCTCAAATCCATGTTGCGAACGTTTTGTGTCGGAGAACAGAAAGAATGGGATGAAGAGGTCCCACTCTTGTTGTTTGCAATACGTACCACGACTCAAGCGTCCCTTGGGTTCAGTCCTTCTGAGTTGATTTTTGGACACACTGTGCGTGGCCCCTTGAAAATTTTACAAGAACAGATTCTTTCTTCCGACCGTTCGTCTCCCACTACAAACATCCTAGATTACGTTAGTGCTTTTCGTGAAAGACTGCATAAACTCTGGAAGCTGGCAAAACATTCGCTTGATTCAGCCCAAGACCAAATGAAAACTCGATATGACCAAAAAGCTGTACAGCGCGGTTTCCAGATTGGAGACAGAGTTCTCGTTTTACTTCCCGTGCCTGGTTCAGTGCTTCGAGCTAAATTTCGAAGGCTGATTCATTTCCACTGCCACGCATTGAAGACTGTGTTGATCGTGTGGGAAATGCTAAATTCGTAACAAAACTTGATCTACTAAAAGGTTATTGGCAAGTGCCGCTCACAGAGCGGGCCTCCGAAATCTCTGCCTTCGCCACCCCTGAAATGTTCCTACAATACCGGGTTATGCCTTTTGGCCTTCGAAACGCTGGAGCTACCTTTCAACGTTTAATGTCCATTGTGTTATCCAATGTATCAAATTGTGAGGCATATTTAGATGACGTTGTGTGTTATGCTAACACTTGGGAAGATCATCTGAACACTTTAGAGGAAGTCTTTAAACGTCTCAGAGATGCTAATCTTACCTTGAATCTAGCTAAGTGTGAATTTGGATGTGCTACCATCACATACTTGGGTAAAGAAGTCGGTAGTGGTCATGTTCGCCCACTGAACTCAAAAATTCAGGCTATCCTCGACTTTCCAGTCCCTCAAACGAGAAGAGAGCTCCGTCGTTTTTTGGGAATGACCGGTTACTATCGATGTTTTTGTAAAAATTTCTCTGACGTTGCTAGCCCTCTCACTGGGTTACTGCGAAAAACAGCCTCATTCAGGTGGACTTCTGTTTGTCAATCTGCTTTTGATGCTCTGAAAACTCTGCTCTGTAGTACACCTGTCCTCGTTGCACCCAATTTTGAAAAGCCATTTCTGTTAGAAGTTGATGCTAGTGGTACTGGTGTTGGTGCTGTCTTATTGCAGACTGGTACGGATGGTTTGAATCATCCCATCAGCTTCTTTTCAAAAAAATTCTTGAAGCATCAAATTCACTACAGCACCATAGAGAAAGAGGCCCTAGCCTTGATTCTTGCCTTACAGCACTTTGAAGTGTATATCGGTTCTAGTGTACAACCTGTTACTATCTTCACTGATCATAACCCCCTTACATTCCTTCAACAAATGTCTAATGCCAATCATCGTTTAATGCGATGGTCTTTGATCTGTCAAAGTTACAATCTGAAAATCTGTCATAAAAGAGGTATTGAAAATGTCATTGCTGACTCACTATCCCGTGTCAATCAGTAAAACATTACATGTTTTATTTTTATGGAGGGGGGTGTTAAGAACCCAAGGTATCTATCTGTTTTAATCTGTCATTTGTCTGTGTATATACTCTTTCTGTATGTATAGTTGTGTCTGTGTTCCAGGTGGGCGTGGTTTCCACTTACCGGTGGGGAAACACTGATTGGTCCCTCTAAACACCTGACCAGTACTTAAGGACCGCCCCAAACACTCAGCCTTTGCCTTGTGCCTCGTTGACTTTGTGCTATATCGCCCTCGTTCTTCGCTTCCAGTGACTTTCTGATTATACCGTTCGTTTCGTCATCGTTTGTTTGAGAGTGTCATGCCAGAGAGATTGTGAGTGTTTTAGGAGGTTGTGAGTGTTTGTTTATTGTTACCATCTGATTATCCACTCTATTTTTGATCCCTGCCTGCTTGACTACGCTTATTGAACACTGAATCGGATTTGTTTGCCAAGACCCTGTATATACAACTGTAAATACTATTGTATATATTTTTACCACTTTAAAAGGGGGGGGGGGGTTAGACACCAATTTATTTATGTTTATCACTTTGTTTATGGTTAAGGGAGATAGGTAAGTTAAGTTGTGTTTTGTTTTCTTTATTTTTTTGGTTAGGTAATTTAGGTTCAAAAGAAGATTGTTTTGTTTATTGTTTTGGCCGTGTCTGCCCCTTTTGTTGAAACCCTTATTTTCATTGTAAATAAACTTGCATCATTTTGATATCTCTCTGGTAGTGAGACTCGCTTCCTTTTTGTTACGGCTGACCCCTAGCGGTCGTAACACTAGCTAAATGCGCAGCAATAGCCATCGACAGCAAAAACTCACGTACGCAAAATACAGAACACTGGGTTTTGGTAGCTATGATAACTATGTAACATACCCGCCTGAAGGCACAAATCCGGATGAGAGACGTAGATATGATCAGTAAGTGCTATTCTGTATTGGTCAAGTGCAATAGGAAAAGTGCAATTGGAAAAGATGTGTCTTAAGATGTTTTTTAAAAATGGCTACAGACTCGGCAGCACGAATTGAGATCGGCAGGTCATTCCACCAGGTGGGAACGGTCCAGGAAAATGTCCGTGAGAGCGATTTCATGCCTCTTTGGGAAGGAACCACGAGGCGCCGCTCATTCGCAGAACGCAAGCTTCTGGAGGGTGTGTAAGTCTGAACAATTGAGTTTAGGTATAATGGTGCAGAACCAGTGGTTGTTTTGTAGGCGAGAACTAGAGCCTTGAATTTGATGCGAGCAGCCATTGGCAACCAGTGCAGTTTGATGAAGAGAGGCGTAACATGCGTTCTCTTCGGCTCATTAAAGACCACTCTCGCCGCTGCATTCTGGATCAGCTGCAAGGGTTTGATAGTGCATGCTGGAAGCCCAGCCAGAAGAGCATTACAATAATCCAGTCTGGAGAGAACAAGAGCTTGAACCAGGAGTTGTGCAGCCTGTTCTGATAGGAAGGGTCTAATCTTTCTAATGTTGTATAAAGCAAATCTGCAGGACCGGGCTGTTGCAGTAATGTGGTCAGTGAAGTTTAACTGGTCATCAATCACAACTCCAAGGTTCCTGGCTGTCCTTGATGGAGTTATGGTCGATGAACCAAGCTGAATGGAGAAATTTTGATGAAGTGCTGGGTTGGTTGAGAAAACAAGTAATTCTGTCTTTGCAAGATTGAGTTTAAGATGATGCTCTTTCATCCAGTCAGAAATGTCTGTCAGACAGGCAGCGATACGAACACTGACCGTAGGATCATCTGGTTGAAATGAGAAGTAAAGTTGAGTGTCATCAGCATAGCAGTGATAGGAAAAGCCATGTTTCTGAATGACGGAACCTAATGATGACATGTAGATGGAGAAGAGAAGTGGTCCAAGGACTGAGCCCTGGGGAACCCCAGTAGCTAGATGATGTGACTTAGACACTACACCTCTCCATGACACCCTGTAGGACCTACCAGAGAGGTAAGACCCGAACCACTGGAGGGCAGTTCCTGAGATACCCATCGTCTTAAGTGTTGACAGGAGGATCTGGTGGTTAACTGTGTCAAAAGCAGCAGACTGATCCAGCAGAATGAGCACTGAGGATTTGGAAGCTGCTTTTGCCAGTCTCAGTGCCTCAGTTACCGAGAGCAAGGCAGTCTCAGTCGAATGGCCGCTTTTGAAGCCGGATTGGTTGTTGTCTAGGAGGTTGTCCCTTTCAAGAAACATAGAGAGTTGATTGAACACAACTCGCTCAAGGGTCTTTGCAATGAAAGGCAGAAGGGATACCGGTCGGTAGTTTTCTAAAAGTGCTGGATTCAGAGAGGGTTTCTTAAGCAGTGGGGTTACCCGAGCCTGCTTAAATGCTGTGGGAAAGGTTCCCGTATGAAGAGAAGTGTTGACAATGTGAGTGAGTGCAGGAGTGATTGAAGAAGAAATGGCCTGAAGGAGGTGAGTGGGTATAGGATCAAGTGGACAGGTAGTAGGGTGATTGGAAAGGATGAGTTTAGAAATATCTGCCTCGGAGAGCGGAGAGAAGGATGGAAGCGTGTTCGTGTTAGTTGTTGAGATTTGCTTGTCAGTTTGTGATGAGGAGAACTGTTTGCTGATGAGGGATGTTTTGTTTGTAAAAAATGATGCAAAGTCATCAGCTGTAAGAGTTGATGAAGGAGGGGGAGGAGGAGGACAAAGGAGAGAGGAGAATGTTTTAAAGAGTTTGCGAGAGTCAGAGCATTTGTTGATTTTGTTGTGGTAGTATGTTGTTTTAGCAGTGGAGACATTTGTAGAGAAAGAAGAGAGAAGCGACTGATACAAGGTAAGGTCAGTATAGTTTTTAGATTTCCGCCATTTCCTCTCTGCCGCCCTGAGTCCAGAGCGATGTTCACGGAGAACATCAGACAGCCAGGGGGCAGATGGGGTGGGGCGGGCTGGTCTGGATGAGAGGGGGCAAAAACTGTCTAAGGAGGATGTTAGAGTGGAGCAAAGAGTGTTGGTAGCACTGTTAGTGTCCAGTGCTGAGAACTGAGCAGGTGGAGGGAGTGAAGATGATACCATAGTGGATAGGCAAGAGGGAGAGAGGGAGCGTAGATTACGCCGAAAGGTGATCTGTGTAGGAGTGCGTGTTGTATCAGGAGTCAGTATGAGGTTAAGAGTGATGAGAAAGTGGTCTGAGGTGTGTAATGGAGTAACTAAAGTGTTGTCCGTTGAGCAGTTGCGTGTGTATACAAGGTCTAATTGGTTACCTGATCTGTGAGTAGCTGTAGTAGATACTAACTTAAGGTCAAATGAAGTCAGTAGAGTGCTGAAGTCTGCAGCTAGGTGTTTATCAAGATGGATGTTGAAGTCACCAAGCAGAATCAGTGGAGTGCCATCCTCAGGGAAGTTAGAAAGTAACACATCCAACTCCTCCACAAAGTTACCGAGGTGACCTGGAGGACGATAGACCACTACCACATGGATTTTAACAGGGTGAGTAACAGTGATTGAGTGCGATTCAAATGAACTGGCCGGTAGAGATGGTAATGGATCAAATTTCCAATCATTTGAGATAAGCAAACCAGTACCCCCACCCCTCCCAATAGGCCGAGGAGTGTGTGAAAAAGTTAAATTGGTTGAAAGGGCTGCAGGAGTGGCAGTGTCCTCTGGTTTGATCCAGGTCTCAGTTAGGGCCATGAGGCTGAGCTGAGAATGAGTCCCAATAGATGAAATGAAGTCTGCTTTGTTTACAGCAGACTGACAATTCCAGAGACCAATTGGAATAGAGAGTAAAGTAGCAGAGGATGTTAGGATATAGCGCAAATTATTAGGATTGCGGCGTCTCGTGCGTACAGAGCGTGAATTACGAGTGCTAGTAGTTATAGTTGAGATTTGGAAGCACATGGTGAATACAGATCAGAGAAAAGGCCAGATCGGAATCAGAAAAGAGCCGAACACAAATAATGAAAGGAAGATGATACTCAAGTGGCTTGTCGAGGTCCTTGCTCGAGAGGAGTTGCACAGGGAAGAGTTGAAGTCTTTACACTCGTCGGTCTTGCACAGGGAAGAGTTGAAGTCTTTACACTCGTCGGTCTTGCACAGGGAAGAGTTGAAGTCTTTACACTCGTCGGTCTTCACACAAGGAGGGCTTCACACTGCCGCTTCCGCTGCCGCGGACTATCACGCTATTTATACTCACTTGAGTATCGTTATTGAAAGCAGCTGGGAACGCCCCCAACAAACTGACTCCCAACGTGGCAAAGACCAAACAAATGCTAACTCAACAAATGCTAACTCCTACACACACCACCAGAATACACCAAAACTACTAATACACACCACTGCACCACACAGACACACTTATCCAACAACAAATGAACAAACAATCAAAAATGAGAAAAGTTACAAACACTTACACAGTAGTTGTCTATCAGTCAATCAATGCTTCACCTCTAACCAGCTGCTAACAAACACACGAGGCTTTTAATACCTCGCTGGCCACGCCCCCAACAAACTGACTCCCAACGTGGCAAAGACCAAACAAATGCTAACTCCCACACACACCACCAGAATACACCAAAACTACTAATACACACCACTGCACCACACAGACACTTATCCAACAACAAATGAACAAACAATCAAAAATGAGAAAAGTTACAAACACTTACACAGTAGTTGTCTATCAGTCAATCAATGCTTCACCTCTAACCAGCTGCTAACAAACACACGAGGCTTTTAATACCTCGCTGGCCACGCCCCCAACAAACTGACTCCCAACGTGGCAAAGACCAAACAAATGCTAACTCAACAAATGCTAACTCCCACACACACCACCAGAATACACCAAAACTACTAATACACACCACTGCACCACACAGACACACTTATCCAACAACAAATGAACAAACAATCAAAAATGAGAAAAGTTACAAACACTTACACAGTAGTTGTCTATCAGTCAATCAATGCTTCACCTCTAATGCTTCACCTTCTCAGCCATCAGCTTTCAACAAAAATATCTTCATTTGTGGTAAAAACTCAACTTGTCGTGTTTTGAAGAATGCCGAGTTTCATCCAAAGAACACCATACCTACTGAGAAGCATGGGGGTGGAAACATCATACTTTGGGTCTGTTTTTTTGCAAAGGGACCAAGACGACTGATCTGTGTAAAGGAAAGAATGAATGGGGCCATGTATTGTGAGATTTTGAGTAAAAACCTCCTTCCATCAGCAAGGACATTGAAGATGAAATGTGGCTGGTAGGGCTGTCATTTTTGAAAAAATTCTAATTCAAACGGATATCAAATTTCAAGCAATCTATTCGAATATATTCGAATATCTACAACCAAATTTGTCATAATTTGACCCCAATAAAAAAAAGAAAAGAAAAAGAAAACGACACCGCCGTAACAGAGGTTCAATCCCAAATGCGTTAACAGTCTGACAGTCATAAACAGGACTTAGGCCACAGCTTGTATGAAAAAATATTGTTAACTTAATGTTTGAAAATGATTTAAAAAATGTATATGGTTTGGGCTTTTTATTACAACTGAGGTGTTTATATGGAGCATTTTCATTCAGATTGGACTTTTAAACCGATTACAGTGCTCCATAAACGCACTCAACTAAAAAATTGCACTAGATGGTATTTTAAAAACCGGATAGTTTATTTATAGTTTGATTATGGATTTTTCACGTCATGTTTGAATGCATATTCGAATATTGATAAAAAGTGACAGCCCTAGTGGCTGGGTCTTTCAGCATGACAAAGATCCCAAACACACTGCCCATGCAACAAAGGAGTGGCTTCGTAAGAAGCATTTCAAAGTCCGGGAGTGGCCTAGCCAGTCTCCAGATTTTAACCCTATAGAAAATCTTTAAGGGGAAGTTGAAAATTCGGGTTGCCCAGTGACAGCCCCAAAACACCACTACTCTAGACTAGCGGAGATCTGCATGGAGGAATGGGCCAAACTACCAGCAACAGTGTGTAAAACCTTGTGGTGACTTACAGAAAAGTTTGACCTCTGTCTTTGCTAAAAAAAAAAAAAGGGTATGTAACAAATTATTGAGAATTATTGAGAACTTTTGTTATTGACCAAAAACTTATTTTCCAGCATAATTTGCAAATAAATTCAACCCATAGTTGAATACCTATGATGAAAATTACAGGCATCTCTCAACTTTTTAAGGGGGAGTACTTGCACAATTGGTGGCTGACTAAATACTCTTTTGGCCCAGTGTGTGTGTGTGCGTGTGTGTGTGTGTGTGTGGGCATGTTTTTGTGACATGAGGACACATGTTTACTTCAGTCGGCCGGATCCAGGCTGTGTCCGGATCGGATGGTGGACCTGCGTCTGGACATGACCAGCGCATCCTGGAGTGTTTGCTGAGTCCGAGTCAATTGGTGTCTCCTCTGAATTTGCCTCACCGGCACGTCATCCTCAATAAACCTGTTTCCGGCGCAATAACTTCAATCTTTCAAGTATTCATATTCTTGTGCGACGCGCCATCCTAAATGAACCAGTCTCTTTGCTTGATACCCAAAATTGTGAATATTCCTATCTAATATGATTTATGACTTGCAGGGTTGACAGAATAATAATTATACACTGTTTAATAATAGGCCAGAGGAGAACTGGCACCCCGACTGAGTCTGGTTTCTCCCAAGTCTTATTTTTCTCCATCATGCCCTGATGGAGTTTTGGTTCCTTGCCACTGTTGCCTTTGGCTTGGCTTGCTCAGTTGGGGACACTAAAATTATGATCCAAGTTATTTGACTAAATATACAAATTAAATTTATTAATTAGGTCATATTTAATTCTATAAACTATCCAAATCAAACTAGCCAAATCAATTTTTGTTGCAATATTGTCCTGTTTAACACCGTGAAGCTGCTTTGAAACAATGATCGTCGTAAAAGCGCTAAATAAATACAGTTGATTGATTGATTGACAAATGTGTATAATGACAGGGGTATGACAAAGGTATTACAAGGAGAGGGTGAAATATAAGGACATTGGCCATGTAAAAGTAAATCACAAGTAAACCAAGTAAATCACTTCCGCCAGAGAATAACAGATCTACAGGCGAGGAAACGGGAGCCCGCGAGCTCATTTTGAACCCGCGTGCGCATGCCATCTACTCTGCGAGCAAATCAAGCCCTCGCGTGCTCGGACACGACTCGCTGCACGCGCATCATCATTCCCCATACTCGCGCTCGACCTTCTATTTTGCTCGTGCGAAAACTTTTTATTTTTGGCAGTCGTGGGGCAGGACTTAACTTATGTCATTGCAACCTCAAATGTCATTGGCTTATTCCGTTTTTCCTGAAGTCAGTTGTGATTGGACGATTAGACGTGGCTTCACCAGGACTAGACGCAAGTGAAAACTTTATTTACTGACTGATTGATTGCATTATTAATATAATATGTCCTCGTGATTTACTGTGCGCACGTGCATATTAAACTGTGAACCTAAAACCGTGATACAAACCCCTACACCCCTAGCGTAACATATGTGAGAGGGTAGAATACACATTCTGAAAGCCTTCGGCAGAATTCAGATGAGCTATTTTAATCTAGATTAATCTAGATTCATTTCAAAATTAATCTAGATTTTATTTTTTTATTTATGCCCACCTCTAGTATATACACAAAGCAAAGTGATGTGGAACGTATTCATCGGTGTTGAATTACATCATGTATGCTGATTCATATACTTGAATAGGATACAGATTAAAAACAAACACAAAACACAATCCAAAGTACAATGTAGGTTCACATCAATAGGACAAGACAAAATCCCAAAGGCCTGAGGCTCTTCAGAACACATGCAACAAATCTAGATCTAAATCCAAAACTACAAGAGGGTGGGGCAGAAATCAGGACAGGCAAAACCACAGTAGACAAATGAACTCCCAGAACTGCATGCGGGCTCGACAAGATTTCGCAATGTGTTTGTTCTAATGTTTCATGTTGACAGCTTGACAGGTGTGTTCTGACTTTTTTTTGTTTTTCCCAGATCTGTTTGGGCCCCTGTAGACCCCCTGACACTTTGCAGCTCACCTGAGAAGTAATTTAGGAAGTACACATAGTATACAAGCAATGACTGAAGTAAGTAACATGTGTATTTCTACATAGTTATGTCTATATATTCAGAGTATTGAAGCTACTGGACACTCCCAGTACCAGGGAGATATTCTGTAGTACATTTATGTCGTTTTCACTGGTCCAGAAGAATGGAATGATTAATATGCCATTGTTAAAGAAAGAAAGAATAGAATGTAAAATATATGGTTTATAAAACAATCCTGACTTAAAGCTTTCTTTATGCTGTCTTTACACTGCATATATATCTTGCTAAATTGTATAAGGATTTCATAAGGTCACAAATGCTTTTGATTAACCGCCCAAAGTTACAGCAGATGTTTGGTAAAAGATCTCAACAGTGATGCCAACTCTCATGTAAAGACTGTAAGAAAGGACTATTTGGACTGTTTGTAATAAATGTCATGAAAATTTCTTTAAGCTGTTTTGCTGGTACATCCAAATAGTTCTTCACTGCAATTTAAAGGGGGGTCATATTCAAAATCTATTATGCTATTTTAAAGGTTCATCATTTTATTTTGGAGGTCTCCTACAATAGGGTTAGATGCACCCATGGTCAAAAAGCACTTTAATTTTCTCATAATATACATTGCATATCATTCAGTTTCAAATAGTCTGAAAATGGTTAGTTTGAAGATTCGCCCTGCGTCCCAATTCGCATAATATCCATACTAAATAGTATTCGAAAATAGAATTAGTATGTCCCAAATCGTAGTATGTTGAAAAGAGTATTCCAAAGAGACCCGGATGGTTTACTATTTCAGGTTCAAATTCGAAGTATGGATCAATGGGCACTCTAACGGCTGATATTGCCCACAACCCATTGCGAGTTGGACGAGGATTCGATTAGAACTACAAACGCGGATAAAAAGCGTTAAAAAACTACAAACATGACGGATGTGCGAGTCCAACGGTACAGAAGTACAGAAGTTTAGATAAAGGGTTTTGAGTGACCAACTATCAATATTTAACCTGACAAAAATATATTTATTCAGTGTTGTCCACATTATATTTCACCTGCAGCAGCATTGTGAACTTTTGTAATGACACGTTTGGCCATTAACTTTTAAATGCATCATTATATTTAAACTGCAAACACATGAGGCGAGTCTCTGCATTAAAGACACACACAGATCAATGAGCGTCTACATTTCTCTCCGATATGGTAGGAGATTAATCTGAATGTGGAGGATTTGAACAGTGATGAATCTGACAATGATTGACAGGGCAGTTAAACGGTGACGGGATACTCGTAACTAAGCGACAGAGTCCGTTAAAGATGGTGAAGTAGTATTTCCCGAAGCTTGCATACTTTTCTGCTACACACTCAAAAGTAAATACTTTTTCTTCACAAAAAGAGTAGATAGTTTTAGGATGTAGTATAAGTAGGCGAATTGGGACGCAGCATCAGTCTCTCTAAACCCCTCCTTTCCACAGGCTTACTCTGCTCTGATTGGTCAGATGGCTCAGTTTATTGTGATTGGTCTACACTAAACACCTATTACCATATCTGAATTTCAAGTCTGGAAGCTTCCTTAACACTTGTACACAATGGCATTGTTTTTTTCCATATCAAAAAAACTTTGAGGACTGTTCCACAGGTGCATGTGCAAAAAATATTTATGGTTCATTGAATTAGCATGAAAAACATTTAAACACTTTCCATTAAAGATCTGTTAGGCTTATTTGGATTTTACTCAATTTTTTTTAGTAAAACAACTAAAGTTTCTTTTTTTGTGTACTGATTTAAAAAATATGAATCATTCAAGTCAGCAGTCAGCACAAAAGTCAGCAGCTGTGACTCAGCAAGAGAGGTGGACTTAGGAGGGAGAGATCTCTTCAGAAACAAAAGAATCACACCCAATTGAACGAATTAAACAATTACTTCCCCAGCTAACATCCTACACTATTATCTTGTCTGGTAGTACCAACAGAGTAAAATTATATCAGGAACCTTATTTCTGGAATGCCACTTCTTCAGTTCTTGTGCATTCAGAAATAAAATATTTCCTCGATTTCACAGTCCAGTGCAGATTGATTCCAGGAATGTTTTTCTTGCTTTCTTGAATGCTTCTCTCCAGCAGAGTTTTCAATGTTTGTCATTGTTTTTGTTTGTGCTGAAGTGGATTTGCTCAAAGTGAATTGAGAAAAGCTGTATCTCATCTCCTTACATTTGGAATTGTCTAAAGCTTGGAACATACTTTGCAAGAACAAAGAAATTTGTTCGTTTTCTCGACTTGCCAGTACATTCCATACCTCACGAGAAAGCAGGTGCCGTTCATCTGCGTTTCTCCGCATTAACCACGCCTACTTTCAATGTATGGCCAATCATAAAATAGTTCTCGGACACACGCAAGAAAAAAGTCCTGCTTAGGCGATGTGTCGAGAACAAGCTGCAAGAATTCTTAAACCAGGGCTGCGAGAACAAAATTACGTCATTTTGTTCTCGCAGCCCTGGAAGCGAGAATTTTTTTCTCTGTTATTGTGGAGTATGTTGCAGCCTTAACACTTGTTATAATTGACATTTAATGGAAGAAGCCATGCCTTTTGCTATCACATATGCTGTGATGTGTAATAAAAATTTTACAATCAGACCAGGATGGTCAAGTTTCAAGTTGGCTATGCTAATTGGCCTGCAGTTGGTGAAATGAACTTTGACCACTTCAAGTAATTTTATAACGTTATATTGTTTTCAAAGCTCTAGGTAAGTTCCAATAATTATCTATGACATATTAGTCGAGATGGTTGCCTAGCTGCAAATGTAATTGTTTTCTATTTAAATGATCAACTTAGCCAGCAACCATATCACCCTGTAGCTCACGACTGGTTTCCCACTAAAGGTTAAGCAGGGCTGAGTCTGGTCAGTACCTAGATAAAAGACGTCCTGGGAAAACTAGGTAGCTGCTGGTAGAGGTGTTAGTGAGGCCAGCAGGGGGCGCTCACCCTGTGGTCTGTGTGGGTCCCAACACCCCAGTGTAGTGATGGGGACACTGTACTGTCAGTAAGCACTGTCCTTCGGATGAGACGTTAAACCGAGATCCTGACTCTCCATGGTCATTAAAAATCCTAGGATGTCCCTCGGAAAAGACTAGGGGTGTAACCCTGACATCCTGCTTTAATTTGCCCATTGGCCTTTGTCCATCATGGCCTCCTAATAATCCCCATATACCGATTGGCTTCATCACACTGTCTCTCCACCAATCAGCTGGTGAGCGTTCTGATGCAATATGGCTGCCGTCGCATCATCCAGATGAATCCTGCACATTGGTGGTGATTGAGGAGATTCCACCCCTCACATGTAAAGCGCTATATCATAAATGTAACAAATTATTATATTTAATTATTATTCAACTTCCAGAGGTTCTGATGTAGAGAACATGGAACTAGCATATGTTCCAGAGTAATTGTTTTGTCTTGTGTTTAAGTCCACTCACTTCATTTTTTATTTTACAGCAGGGTTTCTCCGCTTCCACTCTACTAAAGCGCTATCGTCTGGCCATGACAGATTCAAACTCTGTCTCTTCACCACCCGGAACTGCTGCTCAAGACTCATTAAAGTCTAAGGACCTTGTGGAAGATGGGGATCCCAACTTCCCCATGTCTTCACTGGCAGAACTACTGGATAATGATGATGGATCACAGCCAACACAAGACTCTCCCCAGGATTCAACTCGACCTGGACCACAGACTGACAACAAGCAGAACTTGCGGATAAGGTTTCCTGGGGCCTTTAAAAAGGGTGTTCCTAACCCCATGGACCTTCTTGAGTCCACCATGTCTGAATATCCAGGAGCACCTGGACCTAAAAAAGCACCTATGGACTCCCTGTTTGACTACGGCACATGTAGGGAGATAAACAACCACAAAAAACGCAGGAAGAAGCTTCCACGGGGGTGAGACAGTAGCTTTTACCTATTTTTGGTATTTACTTATTTTTGACACTTTTATTGATACAATAATGAATGCAGAGGGTACAGGAAATTATTGGAAGATAGGGAAAAAAGAGATGAGGAAAATGTTGGAATTTCTCATTGCCCAAGAACATGAACTAACAACTAATCCTCAGCGAAAAATGCTTCTTGGATGGGATACAACCTCTTGCCCATTAAGATTTTTTTCCCTTTAAAATTAAATTTCATGATTTAAAAAAAGCATAGTGTCTGAAATACTGTGGCAGAAATCACTCATTCACATTTGTGTAAACTTAAATCGTCAGGACATTTATGTTGCACAATCTACAGATAATTTGCTTTATACCTTACAATAAATGTATGGTGAGTGTAGTCAAAACCAAATTATAATATAATATAATATAATATAATATAATATAATATAATATAATATAATATAATATAATATAATATAATATAATATAATATAATATAATATAATATATTATAATATAATATAATAATAGTTACTTTTGTACATACTATGCTACATGCTGAGGACTGTCTACTTATGATTTTACACTGTTGATCATACACAGCGGGGCAACTGAATGTCTGTTGACATTTCCATGAATGCTTATGCAGTAATGTTTATATTGAGGTCAGTTAGGTAGTCAGTTTATACTGAGTACAAAGAGTTATTTATGGAAGTTTTTTTCTTAAGTATTAGGCCAGCTAGGGTGGTATGGTAACCGTAAGTTTTTGTGAATGCCAATGTGCAATTTTGAATGTGTAATATGCACTCCATGTTTAAAGGTGCACCAAGTAATGTTTCTGCTAAAAAAGTTAAATAGTGCATTTTACAGATGTGTACAATGAGATGAAGACATTGGTCAGTGCCCCCCAAAAAAAGAGGCACCCCCTATTATTAAAGGGTTAGTTCACCCAAAAATGAAATTTATGTCATTTATGTCGCCCTAATGTCGTTCCACACCCCTAAGACCTCCGTTCATTTTCAGAACACAGTTTAATATATTTTATATTTTGTCTGAGAGATTCTGTCTCTCCATTGAAAACATATTCAAAGTATACTGTCCCTTTCCAGAAGGACCAGAAAGGGAATAAAAACATCATCAAAGTAGTCCAATATGTGACATCAGTGGGTTAATCAGAATCTCTTGAAGCATCGGAAAAACATTTTGGTCCAAAAAAAACAAAAACTCTGACTTTATTCAGCATTGTCTTCTCTTCCGGGTTTGTTTTCAATCCTCAAACAAAGATTCAAACTGTTATGAATCAGCGTATTGATTCATGATTCGGATCGCATGTCAAACTGCCAAACCGCTGAAATCACGAGACCTTAAATTGTGTTCCGAAAATGAACGGAGGTATTACGGGGGGTGTGATTAATTACATAAAATAAATTTTTGGGTGAACTAACCCTTTAAGTAAGCCATATTACACCAAAACCAGCCCTGTCTTGCAATTCAATACATGTCAGATTGACGTTTTAGGATACAAATAAGAGACTCAACATACTTTTTACTGGAGCATATTTAACTGCATCATCATTTTTCTTAATGTTTCTTATATTTTCCTCTTCAGGAAGGCCGAGATTGAGATTTCATGTGATGAGGGATCTCCAGAGCCCCCTGTTCTAAAAGTCTTCAACCGCTGGCTGTTGTTTGAAGCTGTATCTCGAGCAGATCCAAGAGCTCTGGATGGTCTCCTGCAGTATCTTCAGTCACATGAAAAGAAGCTGACAGATGAGGAGTTTAAAGGTGCAGTCTGGGAATGGTTTAGTCTATGAGTGAAGGATAATGGGTGATGTTTACAAACTGAAAAATTATTGAACTACTGTACACTGTTCTTATGTGAGTAACAATCTATTATTAGTAGTTGCATTAATAATGCTCTCCTTTTTAATAAAAAGACAAAGGCTTGATTTATTAAACATGAGAAATCTACAGGGTTGTGTCTCTAAATATCTGATGTTGTTGCAACCCATTTCCCTTCTGGGCTTTTGTGGTTTTACCTTTTTAATATAGTAGAGGAAATTCTATTATACAAGCTAATATGAGGTGGGGTCCTGTCTTTACTTCCTGCCTCAAAGGTTCAAGCAAACTCAACAGAGAGAAGTGAGAAATCACAGCAAACTGTTACAATTGGAACGAAGGACTCAAAAACTCGGGCTAAATTTAAACTGACCCATGCTTAAAGCATATAAGGTTTTAGAAACTAGAGGAAAATGCAATGCCTTGATTAAATAAATGAAAACATTGATATTACTTCCATATCTTCTAGCAATTTCAACAAACCATGTTAATTATTAAAACCTGACGTTTAAATTGTAATTTTCTAAGGGCTCGTTTTCACTGAGCGGTAAGGTTCAGTACAATTCAGTTCAGTACGATTCAGGATGTTAAACCCTGATCCGGCTAGTGTTTTCACCGGCAACAAAACCTTATGATGGGCGTAGTGTAGTGATCATTCTTGCATGAAGAAGAAAGCATCACAGTAAACAACATTGGTTGACATAAAGTAGGTTTTTTTTGTGCTTCTTGGCATGTGGCAGTTTGTCACAAGAAGAAAACTTTTGTTTGAGCCAAGGCTGCAAGAAAAAACACATGCAAGTGATGCTTCTTGGTCAACCAATCAACATTTTGCAGTGAGTCTAGCTCCACCCTTTAGTACTGGACTACTGTGCTAGTTACCCCAACGGAAGTATGCCAAAAAAGGTGGTACAGTATGGTTTGTATTTAGGAAGAACAAGTTGTATTCACAACTTCTGACAATGGAAACTAAATAATGTACAGTACTGTACTGTACTGAACCGTACCGCTCAGTAGAAACGAGGCAGTCCTAAAATGTGCACTTTCTGGATGATAGAAAATCTAGAAAAATACCCTGGAAGTGGTACACAGGCCATGTCTAGGAGCCAGAATAACATAACGACTTGTAAAACTGTATTCTCTACTTTCTCTAGAACCTTCTACAGGGAAGACGTGTCTACCAAAAGCACTACTAAACCTGCACAATGGTCACAATGACACAATCCCTGTGTTGGTGGACATTGCTGAACAGACAGGAAGCCTCCGAGAGTTCATCAACACGCCATTTAGAGATGTGTATTATAGGGGTGAGTCCAACCACTAAAGACTAACCAGATTCAACATTCATACAAAAAAATCTGCTTTTAGGACCATTTTTCAAGCATAATTGTCTTAAAATTTTCCTAAGTCTTTAGTGTGGCATGAGCTAACATTTACTCTGAGCAGCTTCCAGCGCCCCCCTGAGCTGGTTAATGAAATATGAGCACAAAGGTGGAGTTTCACATGCACTTCTGACTGAGCTCAATGTTAGAGAAGTTACCTCAGCTCAGAGTTAGCATTGGGTTTCCTGCAGTCTCCACCCTGTTCAGTACAAAGAGTCCTCACAAACACTGCTGAATTTAATGCTGTTCCTCTATGGCCTGTCTGTGCCAGTGCCACACCCGATACAGTACATAACTTTCCTTTCCCTCTGATACAAAAAAGATGAATGGTTTATTTATTTACGCTTTCAGTACTGTGGTCTAGCAGCTAAGACACATTGGAACACGTGCTTCTGTGGGTGACCGTCTAGTTCATATCATGTCTCTTCTGTCTCTTTTTTTTCTTTATTTTTTGTTCTTCTGTATCAATTTAAGTGGAAAAAGGCCATTTTATTTTTATTTTATATATAGGCTGGGTCAGAACATCTCCAAAAATGTGATTCTTGTGGGGTGTTCCCAGTTGGCTTGTTCCCAGTCGGCAGTGGTCAGTATCTATCAAAAGTGGTCCAAGGAAGGAATAGTGTTGAACCAGTGACAGGGTCATGGGCGGCCAAGGCTCAGTGATGCACTTGGGGAGCAAACGGTTACCATTACCAATGGATCAAATAGACCATTCCTCAAGCTGTTAATGCTGGTTCTGAAAGAAAGGTGTCAAAATACACAGTGCATTGCAGTTTGTTGCTTATGGGGCTGCATAGTCGCAGACAGAGCGACTGGGGCTAAAAATTGGCTCTGGCATAACCAACACATCCAGCCCATGAGTTCCCCATGAATGTTTTTGCTGGGGTTGGGGCCTTAAATTGGAGTATATATAAATAAAACTAGGACAAGGACAAATAATAGATATTATTGAATTTGCTGAAAATGCAGATAACCTTAATATTGATTTTTCTGTCACACAATAATGCAGTAAAGCACTGATGATTTTGAGCTAGAATGCAGTAGGCTAAAATAAATTAACTTATTTTAAATGGTTTGATCATTTACTCACTCTCGTGTCATTCCAAACCTGTATGACTTCTGTGAAACACAAAATAAGATGTTTTGAAGAATGTTGGCAACCAAGCCATTTTGGTTAGGCTACTATTTGAATATTGTATGAACAAAAAAACAGACTCAAATTATTTTATTTTATGCTACACAGAAATAAATTCATTTAGGATTGGAATGTCATTTGGGTGAGTAAAGGATTACATTTTTGGGTTGAACATTCATATTTTTCAAGAGTTAACACATCATTTAAGTAAGACACTGATATCTATCTTTCATGAGGCTATTAAATTTCATTAAATCTATTAAAAAAAGTTAATAAAACTTTTAAAGAGTTTAAAAAAAAAGCTTTGTCCTTAATTCATGGGATCCAGACTTTAAAACTGTTTTATAGACTATAGTTTAACTGTAAGCCAGTTTCATTTAAATTTAAGATCATGGTAGTCACAGGGCAAAAATCATAGACTGTAAAAATCATGCTCCTCATTATATGGCTATATGGTTTCTAAAATATATAAAACATATATAATAAACTATTATATTTGTAAGAAAAAAAATGTAAACACCTGTAGAAAATACGAAAACAGCCTCTAAGAGTGATTTATATTCTGCAATATTAATTTATGTAATATAGCAACATTTTTAATAAATGTTTCTTCCTAAACACCATATTTATTCGCTGTTAGCTGCAATGTAAGTTGTGGTTGTGGTAAAGTGAAACGTTTGTGTGTATTTCCGTTTTCCACTTTACCTCGTCATGAATAGGCTACATGCTCGCGGCTGTTTTCAGCTGATTCATACAGAACCTGTAATGTTTCCATCTCACATGATTGTATAAAACAAAATAAGTCAAAGTGCCGTTCATAGAGTAGTATTTAAACGCAGCGTACGTTCGTCAGCGGCTGCGCTGTGCGGATATTCGCCTTTGCAGTTCCATGCGCTCAAATAATAAATAAATAAATAGAAAAAAGCGCCTAATATGGAGGAGAGGTCTCTCTCGCTTCGGCTTGTCAATTCAGAAGACAAACCAATGGGCCGCTGTCGCAGCATGTTGTCACTGGTACACATTTTTTTATTTTACCAGCCCCAAAGTGTGTCGGCCCACCGGGCAAATGCCCGGTATGCCAGATTACCAGTCCAGCCCTGGTCGCAGACCAGTCAGGGTACCCATGCTGCTGACCCCTCTTCACCACAAGACAGTGAGCAACAGTGAGCATCAGAACTGGACCACGAAGCAATGGAAGAAGGTGGCCTGGTCTGATGAATCACACTTTCTTTTACATCACGTGGATAGCCGGGTGATTGTGAATCCCTTAAGGGAATACATGGCACCAGGATGCACAATGGGAAGAAGGCAAGCCGACGGAGGCAGTCTAATGCTTTAGGCAATTTTCTGCTGGGAAACCTTGGGTCCGGTCATCCATGTAAGTTTGAGGTGTTTACTTGGCCTCTAAGTTCCCAAGATCTCAATCCAATCAAGCATCTATGGGATGTGCTGAACTAACAAGTCCAATCCATGGAGACCCCACCTTGCAACTTACAATACTTAAAGCATCTGCTGCTAACATCTTGGTGCCAGATACCAAAGCACACCTTCAGGGGTCAAGCTCTCAGCAGTCCCTTTTCCCTCATAGCTTGACTTTGCAGTCTTGGCTATCACAGTCGGCTACAGAATATTTTGCTTTTCTGCAGCACATTTGCACACATCTTGCAGATCAACACTGAGGAGCGGAGTGGATGGTGGCCTGCCTGCTGCCTCTCTGGATCCTGCCACAGCGAACGGTTGTGATGGGTGTGCAGGAGGAAGGAATGGAGAGTCCTCAAACTTCCTCTTCCACAGAGAGAAGCAGTCGGATTGTCCCTCTTCCTCAAAATCAAGCACATCCTCTTCCTCAGACGTGCTGAGCACATTGGACAAAGAGACGCACACACCAATCTGTTTACCCCAGGATAAAGTTGCCATGGTTGGCAACTCTACAAGAATGGATACCTGTAGAGGGACAGCCGGAGCAGGGCTAGGTTACATGACGAGATCCTGACCCGACAGGCTGGCTTGGCTCTTCAAAAATCCCAGTCCCAGAACCCAGGATTTTTCATCACCAATTGGACATGTTTCAGTCTAAGATGTGCAGAGCAAACCCGGTGTGTTTCCGCATGAGCAAAGCTGTGAAGAATCTCCAGAATCTCTAACCAGGATACTCTGCATTTCTGCAGCCATCGTTGAAGTACTCCTTTCAATAATCCTTCCATTGTGCTGAAAGGCAAATTAAAAAAGCCACCAAATAATGTCCATCTAGACGGTTAGTGGCACAATTACTAGCCAGCAAACAGCAAGAAAGCTAGTTGATGAATATGAATTTTGTAGGGTTCTGGTGTGAAGGGGGAAGTTTTTGAATGTGGTGATGGTGCTGTGTCACTCCTTTTTTACTGAGAGGGAGGATGCCACTCCTAGACCCAGTGTCATGATTACCAGCAATTGGGGCTTTTTTAATGTAATAGGGCTTCTGAGGAATCAGTGGAATGGGTGTATTTTCCACAGTGAGACATCGAAATGTACAGCATATTAGAATGATTTCTGAAGGATCATGTGACACTGAAGACCGGAGTAATGCTGCTGAAATTTCAGCTTTGCCATCACATGAATAAAGTACATTTTAAAATATATTAAAATTATAATTTTAAATTGTAATTATATTTCACATTAATGGTTTTGTGTATTTTTTATTAAATAAATGCAGCCTTGGTGAGCCTGAGAGACTTCGTAAAAAAAAAAAATATATATATAATGGCGGATTATAATATATTATTTTTTATTTATACCATGCTATAGGAATACTTGATTCTGATTGGCTGGAAGGTGTGCAATAAAAGCATTTAATGCACAAGTAGTTCGAAATCAGTTTACTAACCATTCTATATTAATGAGCTGTTTTCATTCACCGTTTTATATTAATGTGCTTTTTTCAAGGACGTGTACGGCACACAGAGATCACAGAAACATTCAGGAGCACAAAAAAATTATGTAAACCATGACTTTTAATAAATAAAATAGATTTGCTACTGAATGCCTACATTATATTTCTCAGCTATTAGAGGTAGCATTGCTGTTTTTTACATAAATAAACTCAGCTTCATTGTTAATAGAGAGAGATGCTGAAAAGACACAGGTAATTCACACATGCTCACTCTCTCTCGAAATGTAATTAAAATATTAATTATATGTATTAATTGATTGAATGATTAAATATAATCTTAGCACTACTTTATCTCTGTGTCTGATTCAAAACGGGCAGAATTGTAGATCTAACAAACTGTAACGGATGAAAATAACCTTCTTTTTACCCTTCCATCTTGACAACTTAAAGCTATTATTGATGTTTGCAGTACAATAGGTCAAATATTGTGCTGCAAACATCAATAACAATTTTAAATTGTCAATGCTGGTAAATGACCATGGTATAAGTGGGATAATCCATGGTTAGCTGTGCATTAAATGATTTGAATGCATTCAGAGGTGGCTCCGCCTCGTGTCGGGCGCTTCTTTGCCTCCATGTTGTGCATTAACATCTTTTAATGCACAGCTAGCCGTGGATTATCCCTTACTTATGCTCTGGCTGTAGAGTTATATTTAAGCCTAATTTTAATTTTAATCCTTCAAATTCTGTACATGGCAGGTTTTTGATGACGCCATTATTAGTACTGGGAAGATATAGCTCTCAAAATACACAATAATGTATTTAAGCAGATGTTGTGTAGTCTGCCTCTCATTTCTCCAGGAAACAATCCCTCACACATTTGTTCAGTTTGTTTACCAGTGTTGATTCCTTTCCCCGAGGCACTAAAGTGTATATGTCAGATAATTTTAATTCTGTCTGTCAACAGATTTCCTTTTGTAGACCCACTGCCAAAACACAAGATTTACTGAACTACTAAAATGAAGTCATTTAAGATCATTCCTTTCTTAGTTCAGCCAAGTGTATGATAAAGTACTTTCTTAAACATAGACTTTATGTCAGGCATCCCTTATTAGTTTATTTGAGGAGAATAGTGTACTCTAGTCTCTATTAGAGAGTTTTTATCAGTATTATTATCAGAGTTTTTCATATGTCCCATAGAGCTCTCACGCAAACACTTAATACAAAACTACAGGCTCTGGACACAACATGAACTGTATTGCCTTATTTTCATATTGCAGTACTTCCTCTTGTATAAGTCTACAGTATCTAATAATATCATGCTGCTTCCCACTGCTCTGTCTGATAAGATGTATTATAGATATAAGTTTTCCTGTAATGTTACAGAGTGCTTTGGTTTGGACTTAATTGTCAATACATTATCATATGATGAACTTCTGATTCTTCACTGGCATCATTATTTATAATAAAAATGTGGCATGTCTGTAGGTCAGATGGCACTGCATATCGCCATAGAGCGACGATGCAAACCATACGTGGAGCTTCTGGTGGAGAAGGGGGCTGATGTTCATGCCCAGGCCAGGGGCCGATTCTTCCAGCCGAGAGAGGAGGGTGGATACTTCTACTTTGGTGAGTTTGTTATTGCTGTTTTTTTATCTGTAGTTTTAAACTTTAAAGGGTTAGTTCACCCAAAATATTGAAAATTCTGCCATCAATTAATCACCCTTGTGTTGTTCCAAACCTGTAAGACTTTCACTCATCTTTGGAACACAAATTAAGAATTTTTTTTTATAAAAATCTGAGCTACTTCTGTTCTCTCCATTGACAGCTACACAACTAGTACTTTGACCTTTGAAAAAGTGCATAAAGAGATCATAAAACTAATCCATATAAATAGTGGTTTTATTAAAATTTTCTGAAGAGAAACACGTTATTTGATGAACAGATTTAATTTAGGCTTTTAATCACATATAAACATTGATCAGCGAACATGAACAGAGGCTTAACCATAGTTGCTCGACGTGTGAGAACAAACCTCATTGGTTCTTGCTGAAGCTCAAATGTGCCGCGTAACACACGAGAACAAACGTCATTGGTTCTTGCTGAAGCTCAAATGTGCCGCGTAACACACGAGAATAAACCTCATTGGTTCTTGCTGAAGCTCAAATGTGCCGCATAACACGAGAATAAACCTCATTGGTTCTTGCGGAAGCTCAAATGTGCCGCATAACACACGAGAATAAACCTCCTCATTGGTTCTTGCTGAAGCTCAAATGTGCCGCATAACACACGAGAATAAACCTCATTGGTTCTTGCTGAAGCTCAAATGTGCCGCATAACACGAGAATAAACCTCATTGGTTCTTGCTGAAGCTCAAATGTGCCGCATAACACACGAGAATAAACCTCATTGGTTCTTGCTGAAGCTCAAATGTGTCGCATAACACACGAGAATAAACGTCATTGGTTCTTGCTGAAGCTCAAATGTGCCGCATAACACACGAGAATAAACCTCATTGGTTCTTGCTGAAGCTCAAATGTGCCGCATAACACACGAGAATAAACCTCATTGGTTCTTGCTGAAGCTCAAATGTGCCGCATAACACACGAGAATAAACCTCATTGGTTCTTGCTGAAGCTCAAATGTGTCGCATAACACACGAGAATAAACCTCATTGGTTCTTGCTGAAGCTCAAATGTGCCGCATAACACACGAGAATAAACCTCATTGGTTCTTGCTGAAGCTCAAATGTGCCGCATAACACACGAGAATAATGATAAACTGCTAACTTCATTACAAGATACTGGAGCCTTTACCCCTGATGCCATGTGTGGGAAGCTCCATTTCCTGTTTTATCAGTTACTTGCTCACTAGTTAGTCTACTGTTCAGAAGTACTTATTTAAATTAGTACTTTTATTTAGCAAGTAATAAATTGATCAAAAGTGAAAGACATGTATAGTGGTTTTATAAGAGGTCTATTTCAAATAAAAGCTGTTCTTTTGAACTTTTTATTTATCTAAGAATCCTGAAAAATGTATGACGGTTACTAATGAAATATAAAGCAGTACATCAACTGTTGATGATAAGATTTTTTGTTTTTTTTGAGCCGCCTAATGTGACACTGAAGACTGGAGTAATAGTGCTGAAAATTCATTTTTTGTCATCACAGGAATAAATTACATTTTAAATTCAAGGTAACACTTTATTTTGATAGTCCACTTTAGACATTCTACTAACTATAAGTAACTTTGCAACTACATGTCAACTAACTGTCATTAGAGTATTTGTAGACTGTCTGATTAATATTTACTAAAACTTAATTTTTTCGGTCCCCCAACAGACATTCTACTGACTATAAGCAACTTGGCAACTACAATTCAACTTATTCTTCTAATCCGAACCCTAACACCTAACCATAACCTACCAGTCTACTGATAGTCTACTAATACTCTAATGACAGTTAGCTGACATGTAGTTGCAACGTTACTTATAGTTAGTAGAATGTCTAAAGTGGACTATCAAAATAAAGTGTAACCAAATTCAATATTACTGATTTTACTATATTTTTGATCAATTAAATTGAACTTTGTTAAGTAAAAGGGAGGAGTGTACAGTATGTCCACATTTAAGAAAATGAAAGGAGATTTCCTGAAGGGTTTGACATGTATTTCTTTGCATTTCTAAAACAGCCTTCATTACTGTACACCAATATATTTAGAAAGCCAGTAGTTCCCATAGTAACATCAGGTTATTTTATTTCCTTTTTCCTAAACTACTCCCTTTAGTACTATGGTTGGCAAATGCGAAGAGTAGTACACAGTTTGTGCATTCATTCAAATGTTTAGCTGTGAACAAGACTAGAGCAAGAGAAGAAAACCAAAAAAGACATTATGTCACAAATAAAACAAGTGCTGTATGTACTAAGGATGTAAGGGAGTGAAAGGAGCCTCTGTGATTCCAATGGAAAATACAGTAAAAAGGTCTAGGAGGCCTGCCTGATGATGGTCTGAAGTATATCAGAAAAGGTTGCCTGAACACATTCTGCCCCCTGTTGACCAGAGCGAGTTACTACAGGTCTGTCAAAAATGACCCTATTTACGTCAATACTTGTTCCTGGTCTTATTGTGCTTGTCTTTGTAAACTTTGTAATGACTTCCTGAGGTATTTTAATCTAAAATATTCTAGTTTAACCTCCCAGAACGTCAAGGGTTACAATACTGTGATTTTTAAAATCAAGCTGAGAATTTGAACTCCCTATTCATAAATCACATTTACATCTCACAATTTTTAAATCACAAAACAAGACGTCTGCTTTGGAACTGATTGAAAGGTGCAAAACTATTTTAAAATAATCCAAGGATGACAGAATAGGATTATCTTTTCTGGTGCCCTGCCAGGAGTCTCCATCTCTCTTTTATTCACCTGTAAATTATTTTCATTTGTATTAGACACGGCTGTCAGTGTTTAATCCCTCCTGATCTGAGCACGAAGGGAGTCATTCGCCGCGGAGCTTCCCGGTGACGTGAGCACGAACCTGAGAGCAATGACAGCTAATGTGATTTAGCAGTCACGCTAACCGCTCTCTGAGCCCGTGCAAATCAATGAGAGGGAAGCGTTTCTATAAGAAGTGACATGAAAATAATCTGTCCCCCCTGGCAACAGCTCACTCTCAAGTCTCTCTGTTTGGTTTCCCTATTTGAGATGGGTTCTCATGAGACGAGCACTAATTGAGCACTGGATACCAATGGTGACATTTAGATCAAAGCACATTTGTTATGTGAGCCCTGCAAAGGACTGATTGACTTTAGTGGATGACTAATTGTATTTCTTCATCGTGGTGTTAAATAAAGGAAAATTATAGATAAAAAGAACATCTGGAGTTTAATAGCTGGCTCCATAGGACTCCTATTCTGGTCCCCTTTAGGCTGTTTAACTAGCTTAACCAGCAAGACTTCCTTTTGCGACCAGATTTGTCAGATCATAACGGTCAACGACTAGCATCAAGCCAGCATAAACCATAATGCTAGTCTGAACTGATCTTTTTAGTTCTTCTGGGAAAACACTATGATACATTGGATAAAAGTGTCTTCTAAACATAGTACTGTTCAAAAATGTGACGATCGTTAAGTTAATATATATATGGATGGATGACAGGCATTAATTTGTATTTTAATGAGCTATATATATATATATATATATATATATATATATATATATATATATATATATATATATATATATATATATATATATATGTATATGTATATGTATATATATATATATATATACATATACATATACACACACACATATAAATACACATACACATAGATATATTTATATATGTGTGTATATGAAGAATAAGTCTGTAATCAATATCTGTAATACTCACGAAAGGCTGCGTTTATTTGATCAAAAAAGAAATAAATGAAATATAACATTTAAAAAATACTTTTTTCTATTTTAATATATTTTAAAATGTAATTTATTGTGTAATGGTAAAGCTGAATTATTCTAATGTTCAGTATCACATGATCCTTCAAAAGTTGTTTTAATATGCTCAACTTAAACACTTTTGCTGCGTAATATATATCTCTGGAAATCATGAAGCCTTTTTTCAGGATTCTTTGATGAATAGAAAGTTCAAAGGAACAGCGTTTTTTTTTTTTTTTTTTTACCATATCAAGTAAAAGTATTTTAATGAATGTGTCCTTCTTGAAGAGAAGTATTAATTATGATTATAGAACAGAATTTATTTGAAATAGAAATCTTATATTGTAAATGTCTTTACTGTCACTGTTGATCAGTTTATTGTGTCCTTTCGGAAAGAAAATATTAAAATCTTACTGACCCCAAACTTTTGAAAAGTAGTATATAAAAAATATATTTGAAATGGTTGTTGTCTCTGTCTCATTGTACAGGTGAGCTGCCTCTCTCACTGGCAGCTTGTACCAACCAACCAGACATGGTGCGTTACCTGACCGAAAATAGCCACAAGAAGGCAGATATGCGGAGGCAGGACTCAAGGGGAAACACAGTCCTGCATGCCCTGGTCCATATTGCTGACAACACTCGGGACAACACACGGTTTGTCACAAAGATGTACGACTTGCTGCTCATTAAATGTGCCAAACTCTACCCAGACTGCAACCTGGAGAATGTGCTCAACAATGATGGCATGTCCCCTCTCATGATGGCTGCCAAGCTGGGCAAAATTGGGGTAGGAGACTGCTTTATACCAGTAATTCAGCTTTAGAAAGTTGCATTGAGAAAGCTTGGTAGGAAATGGCAAAGCAAACTAAAAGTGTTTCATCCACAGGTGTTTCAACACATCATCCGGAGAGAGATAAAAGACGAGGAGGCTCGCCATTTCTCCCGGAAGTTTAAGGATTGGGTTTATGGACCCGTGTACTCCAACCTGTATGATCTGTCTTCCCTGGATACCTGCGGAGAGGAAGCCTCTGTTCTGGAGATACTCGTCTATAACAGCAAGATTGAGGTGAACATGTGAATAGAAAAAAGAAAGGGAGGAAGATCGACTGTGTACTTTATGTCGCTCCATATTTTGTGATGTTATCACGTGAGATTTAGAGGCGTTGTAGGTAAACAGCGGAAGGTCTATGATAAGACATAAACTTGTGCAGGTTATCATGATTGTGCATTTATGGAAATTGTATAAAAATACAGCCAAATAACGACCATCAAGAAGCTGTCCTCATGATTTTGATGGCAGTGTTTCGCTCTCTGACATGTTTTATTGATTGTACCCTCAGAATCGCCATGAGATGTTGGCGGTGGAACCAATAAATGAACTGCTAAGGGCCAAGTGGCAGAAGTTTGCGGCTGTGACCTTCTACATCAGTGTGTTTTCTTACCTTGTCACTATGATCATCTTCACTCTTGTGGCCTATTATCGCCCATCAGAGGGAAAAGTGAGTACAGTCTAAGTCCCTTTAAGGCAAGTCAGTTCACTCAGCAGCCATCATGGCCATTGCTCCCTAATTTCCAGTCATATTAGTATATCCTCCATTTGGTTGTGGGGAGATGTTGGTCAAGATTACGTTTTAGTAACATGGCAATTCGCCAGTAAAATCACAGAAACAATGGTTTTATAAATTCAGCTTCCTTAGCTCAAATCAGGCTAAAAACACAATTTGTCCAGTGGTTATATTGAACGTTCTTCCATTATTTTTTCATATGAGTAGTCCATCTCCTTATATTATCTCTGGTACAGATGTACACCACTGTTCAAAAGTTTGGTGTTAGTTACAGATTTGGTTTTAAAGAAATTAATACTTTTTTTTCACCAAGGATGCATTAAATTGATCAAAAGTACAGTAAAGACATTTAAAATGTTACAAAAGGATTCTATTTAAAATAAAAGGGGTTTTTTTTTTTTTTTTTTTTTTTTTTTGCTGTATTTCGTACTTTCTATCCATCAAAGAATCCTGGGTTGGAAAATCATGGTTTTCAACATTAATAATAAGAAGAAATGTTATTTCTGTAATATTGTTATACCCAATATTTCTGAAGGGTTAGGTATTTTGGTTACACTTTATTTAAGGTGTCTGTGTTACAGTGTAATATTTAAATACATGCACTTATTATAGGGTTAGAGTATGGTTAAGGTTAGTTACAGGAAATTATACAGAATTTATAGTAATTATGTGTGTATTTATAGTAAAAATGTGTAACAAGTTGTTACCCTTTTTGATCAAATAAATGCAGCCTAGGTGACCATAAACTACTTACCAACCAAAGAATCTTACCAACACCAAACTTTTGAATGATACATGTGGATGTTCATGTTTTTTAACCACACTCCTGTGTGAAAGACTTGTGGTTGAAATGCATTCTAAAAATGAACAGGTCTGTAGTTGATTCCTAAATCTTATACGTCCACAGCCCCCTTACGCTTACGTCACCACTGCGGACAAGGTTCGTTTGGCAGGGGAGATCATAACAGTGGCTTCTGCAGTCTTTTTCTTCGTAACAAATGTAAGCTTTACATACACAATAACCTACTACTTGTAATAGTTTTTTTATTTTATTTTAAAGATCACACTATAATCTTAGCCTTCTGTAAGAACACTGCTGTGTATGTTGCTTATGTTGTGGTACCCAAATTCACTTTTTTTCTGTTTTCCTTTGGTTGCCCTATCTTTCCACTTTAGATAGCACTACATATCTTTAGCAGCATTTCTTGGTTTTCTCCCCTGATTTAGATTAAGGACCTTTTCCTGAAGAAGTGCCCGGGGGTGAAATCTTTATTTATTGATGGATCCTTTCAACTTCTCTAGTAAGACACTCTGCCTCATTCTTTGTGTCTTCCTTTACTCCCAATGTCTTTCCCTAAGGCGATTTTCTCCCTCTTTTTAATTGAGCTGTCTAATTAATTCCAAAACCCTTTTCTTGGCATGTTTTAATAGTTAATCTCCTTGCATAAAACCAGCACAATCTCAGCAAAGATGACTGCAGTTGAACGATATGTTTATGTTAATTATAATTATTATGTGGCCTTGCTAAACCAGTGAGGCATTTTACATTTAAAAAGCAAATCTTACATAACCTAAACTCAGCAATAGAGGCAAATAAATGTTCAAAGACATTCTGTAACCTTCAAAGTAACAAAATACCAAAGTAGCCAGAGGCCACAACATGTTTGTTTATCAGTTTTGAGCTGATAATTTGTCACCAGTAAACTCAAAGCAAATAGTTACCTTATTAGTTGAAATATGTGGATGACAAGTACAATCGTTTGTGTTTCCTTGGGTTAGCTTCATCTACTCCGTGTTGGTGCTGGTGAGCGCAGCGCTGTACCTGTCAGGAATTGATGCCTACGTGCCTGTGATGGTATTTGCTCTAACACTAGGTTGGATGAACACCCTCTATTTTACCAGAGGCCTTAAACTCACTGGAACTTACAGTATCATGATTCAGAAGGTATGAATTAAGACATGTATATGCACATGCGTTTAATCTAATGATTGTGAATGCTGAAATCAGTTTGATAGTGATATTTGTTTTCTTTGATTTATCTTCTCTTCAAATATCTTTGTGGTTTTGAAACAAATCACAGTTTATTTACCCCCCCCCCCCCCCCAACTTGTATATAATTTTATAAAATACTACTACTGTTAAAAAGTTAGAGTTAAGAAAGTTAAAATTGGTATTTATTATTTATTCATCGCTATTTATTTTGCACTTTGAGATTCTTTGGAATGAAAAGTGCGTTATAAATAAAATCTATTATTATTTATTATTATTATTATTTTATTTAATCAAAAATACAGTAAAAAACTGTTACATTGTGAAATATTATTACAATTTAAAATAACTGCTTTCTATTTTAATATATCTTAAAATGACAGTTATTTCTGTGATTGCGAAGCTGAATTTTCAGCATTATTACTTGTCTTCAGTGTCACATGTTCATATGATATATTGTTTTATAAGAAATTAAAATGTGTATATATTTTAGTCCTTAGTAAAGGCCTAATAAAGTTGTCAAAATGCCACCATGTGTGGGATGTGTGAATCTTTTTTTGATGTAAATAAAGTGAAAGTTACCAATAGTGTGCAATACTGATGAAGTATTCATATGTCTGTATACAGTTAATGTTATATTATCCCACAAACAATCACTTTTTTAGGCGAAGATATTATTTGTAATCCCTGTTTTCTTGAATTAGACAGCATTGGCCTACTTAAGTTCAGCAGCAAGTCTCCATAGTTAAGCATTTAACAAGCTGTTGTTTCCAGTAATGACGACATTGATTGCTACTGGGAACTACATAAAAAAAAAAAAAAACTATAATTAGCATGCTTGCCGGTCTACTTTCCTCTCATATTGTCAGTGTAATTGTGCTTACTCATCGTGTCTTTAATTTGGAAAAAAATTTCAGATTCTCATCAAAGATTTGTTCCGGTTCCTGCTGGTCTATGTGCTCTTCATGATTGGCTATGCATCAGGTATTCTAGTGATAATAGTTCAATTATTGGTATTTCATTGTAACATTCATTGAAATTAGTGACTCTTGACTATTTTTTTTATTTATTCTGCACCAGCATTAGTCTCACTTCTGACCATCTGCCCTGATGAGGATATATGTAAGGATAACTGCCCCAAATACCCAGAATGCCGAGATACAAACACCTTCAGTGAATTCCTGTTGGACCTGTTTAAGCTGACCATCGGCATTGGAGAGCTGGATGACTTGCTAAAAGGAGCACAGTACCCAGCTGTCTTCCTCATTCTGCTGGTCACCTACATTATTCTCACCTTCGTCCTGTTACTCAACATGTTAATCGCTTTGATGGGGGAGACGGTGGGACAGGTGTCCAAAGAGAGCAAGAAGATCTGGAAACTGCAGGTGAGAAGTATACGAAAGGTCAACTGCGGCAGGCTGTTGTATTGTGGTCATTTGACCCAAAATGGAAATCGATTACTCACCTTTGTGTCATTCCAATCGCATCTTATTTTAGTGCTTCTTTGGAACACAAGAAATGTAAGATAAAATGACAAAAATCTTAAATGGCAGAGGATATACAAGTATCATAAAAGCTCCATACAACTTGGTATACTTTTTGTCAATACCAGTCATCATACACTTTAAGTCATGGAAAACAAATCTCTTTTTGTTTTTGTTTTTTGGAATAGAAAAATATTACTGGGTTGGAATGACATTGGAGAGAGTGTGAATGATGATAGTTTTGGGGTGAACTATTCCTTCAAGTTGTTGTTGCAATGGTTTATTTTGGTACCCATCTGCCAGGATGTCACTTTAATGTTTTTGTTCACTTCAGTCTAAGGATTTTTACCTCAGTATTCAGTGGTTACAAATGCCTTTCATCTCCAACATGTAATTTTCCTTCTGTTTGCATCAGTGGGCCACTACTATCCTGGACATTGAGCGGTCCTTCCCAGTGTGTCTGAGGAGGTCTTTCCGGGTTGGGGAGATGGTTACTGTTGGCAAGGGCTTGGATGGAACACCAGACAAACGCTGGTGCTTCAGGTACAGCTAAAAGATATACACTACTCGTTTATTAAATTACAGCCTTTAAAGTCATTTACCAGAGTTATGGGCCTTCATTTTCCCTCTTCTAGGGTGGACGAGGTCAAGTGGTCCCATTGGAATCAAAATCTGGGGATCATAAATGAAGATCCGGGCCAGAAAGTCTATTACGAAGAAACGCAGGGTGGACGGGGCCTTCGAAGAGGTCAGTAAACGAGCAGGCAGGATTTTTCACAGCTACAAATAATGCATGCATAAACCCTTAGCAAAATGTGATGCTTTTTTAGAATGAAAAAAAAGATGCTTTGACTTCTTTGCAAATTTTTTCTCCTAAATTCGAATTTTTTTATATAAAATTAACAATTTCTCTCACTCCACCGCACCAACAGATCGCTGGTCCACGGTCGTCCCAAGAGTGGTTGAACTGAACAGGGGCTCCAGAGATCATACCGTAGAGATGGAGCCTCTCACAGGCAGACACAGATATAAGTCTGAAAGCTAAAGCTGAACGTTTACGTCACAGGGCTTTTTTTTTTACTTGCCAGACAATTATGTATTTTATTAAAGCTGACAATAGTTGTAGAGTTTTTAATCACTATTGGAAGAAGAGCTCTATATATTATGAGTTAAAAATGTTTTTTTTTCTTTTGGATGATGATGATATTTTACATGTATATGTGGACCCATGAGACACTCAGGAACACTTTAGATGTTTTTTTAAGTCAATCCATATTGAGGCAAAAGAGATGTATTAAAATATAGTTATTTACATTATAGTGTTTTTCATGGTGTGCAATCGATTCTATAAACCTATATTATAATTTTTATTTTATATATTGATCCAGAAAAAAAAAACACTCCACAGGGTCTTGGATGTCTATGTTTATTTCTGCTTTTTTTGTGTGTGGATTATATGGAAAAGGTTATATTTTAATCAATAAGATACCTCAGAGTTAAATGTGCCTTGTGATAAAGTATGGTCTTTTTGTAATGAAAAATCGTATTGTTATATTGCCCAACCATAATGGAAAGACAGAGAGAGAAAAAATGCTGCTCTGATTTGGCCTTTGGCTTTGTTTTGCAATAAAGGTCATGTAGAAAACAGATGTGGCACCCACACCAGGAGTGTGCACATTGCCAGACAGCAGCAGTATGCTATTTTCACCTCAGTATGCTGGCAATAGTGTGACTTCATTGGTGTGATACTGGTAATTATTTAAAATGACCAGTTCTGTTTAGAGGTTTCTTATTTCACTGGTGAACCCATGCCAAGAGACAAAATGGAAATGTTTTGGGTGGACCTTTATTTTTCTGTTGGCATGTATATTTAATGTATTGTATATACTGTTTTTTGTTTTGTTTTTAAAGAAAATGAAAGGCATTGTCTGTATACTGTAGTTAAACGTTTATAATTGATCATTTATTGATCATATTTTTTTTGTTTATGTTTTTTAAGAAACTGACTATTTCAATGTTTTAGGGCTTGTCTTTTTGATGTCCATGAACTGGAAGAGGATTCTGTGTCTTGTTTAGTTTTTTCCTGGCCTGATTTCCACATCTGGTCATTTCAAATACCCTTTATATATACAAATTAGACACGTATATATTAGGTATCAGAGGTATATAGAAATAGATGGTAATATTCTTGATAGCCAGTATTATCTTTCCAGTATGTTAGATGTTTTATGCTGCTTTTGGTGTAAAAACAAACAAACATTTTATGTCCTGGATTGGATGTGTTGATAATTTCAGCAATCACAGAGGTTTTAGTTTTTTGCCCACTCTTAAATAAGACAAAGCTGCACTTTTAGGTGGTTATTTAAATTTCTAGGCTACTTATTGTATATTTAACTCATTTCATATTTATTTTGTTCTTGAAGATAAATTAATCTACTGACCTCAAATGTGTAATGGAAAGAACTGAAATTAATTACTTGACAGTACGCTTGTCTTAGTCTGAAGAATCTGCAGCAGTCTTGACATTAGAAAAAGAGACCCTCCAGTTCTGCCTTAGTGTCTGATTCAGTTCACTGAATCGGTTCTTTCGATATAGCCTATATTTTTAATGAAGTTTGTTTCAGCAGTTCTTTGCCTGTCGTAAGAGCTCTAAAACGTTTTCAATAAAACTCATAAAATATATTGGTCTTTTCTTAATGTGTTTGTGATTTCGTGTGCCCCCCAGCTTCTGCTCATAAAAAAGGGTGATTTAATAAACGTAATATAGTACTATTTATTTATAGCTGTAAAATGTTTTTCTTCTTTGTACGTGACTGTGTTGATAAATCTGCATATGTAATCAAGTCATAAACATTTCCAGTTCATTATTAACGTTTCTTTTACACTTTTTCCCCCACCGAATCGACGGATCCTCGCTTCCACTTCAAGTCCAAACGAAACGGTTCAGTGAATCATCAGTTAGCTGTTGTTACCAAAAACCTTTTGAACCGATTTCATTGAAGGGATTCGACTCAAAGAACGATTTATTCACCAATTTCAGAATTTTTTTAGAGCATAAGCTAATTGGTTGTATAAACCATCCGAGTCAATTCATGTTAAAAAAAAAAAAAAAAAACTTTTAAAATCCTACTGTTATATTAAACACATTATTTTGCTCTATGGTCAAATTAGATAAAAATTCGAAGGAGAAAAAAAGAAGGAAAAAACAACCTAGCTTGTAGAGGTGTTTTTCTGTTGACCACTAGATGGCCATAGAGTGCCATATGTTCACTGCTGCTTACAAAACTTACATTTCAGTAGTTTTACATATTAAAAAAATGTGTTACGGTCATTAATTGGTCATGTTCGGGTAAGAAAATTAAGCATTTTCATGATACCCTATGCTATATCATATGATGGTGCCAAAATCTTTTACTTTTTTGATAAAAAGTATGGAAACCGCGCATCTTCAGACCTGTCAGTGTCAAAAGAAAGTAAATCACATCTTCACACCTGACCAATATTACACTATATATATATATATATATATATATATATATATATATATATATATATATATATATATATATATATATATATATATATATATATATATATATATATATATATATATATATTCATGCGCAAATATCCACTCGTACATGAACACCCACGACTCCGGGAAACCTGATGAAGATGGTCCAGTGCACTGTCCACTGCAAATCAAATCACGGCTGGAGTCACGATTTGCAAGAACACCTGCTACACAGTCTTTGCCATCATTTCCCACCACCTTGGTGACAGGCGACATTATGTCCAACTGACAAGATACAATTGTGTTATTTTTATTTATTTATTTTTTTTGCCTGCTCAGTATCAACCTGTGAATTCCCCCTCCCCCTTCATCCTACTCCTCCTCTGCCTCCACCGCTGAAGGACATGCTGGATCTATTGCCACCTCTCCGAGGAGGCTAATCCTCTTTAGCTCCAACTTTAACTAGGCCATTAATCCCACAGGAGTTTATCTAAGCACTGAGCACCTCGCACTGCTGACACTTTAGCCTACCCACCCTCCTTCTTTCCCTTCTCTCTCTCACTCTCTGTAAGTAGGCCACGGTCTGGGCCGGCAAGTGTCACCGTCAGCACCTCTGTAACCACAGCAGAACCTAAGCAGCTCAGCGCCCGACCGACAGCGAGAACGACAGACCACAGGTGAGAGCTGCAGGAAAGAGAAAATGCGATAGAACGACGCAGGAAGGAAATGAATTAGAAAAGAGATGGATGAGGCGAAGAAGAAAGATGAATGTTTGGCCTCAGAATTATGAAGCAATAGCTGTGCGTTGTTTGCCAGCGCTGGACTAACGTTGATTTAACTTTGCCCCCCAGGCCCGAGCAGATGGCTTATTTACCAGTGCACTGATACTGTGAATATAAGTGTGAGATTGCGATCAGAACCCAAAGAAAATTGCCCTTTTTCATCGGTGTGGAATAATGAACACTGAAAAAGACCAATCCCTTTTTAACCAATGTCTTTTTCTTGGTTTCCAGTAAAAACATGCAAGCCATACATTTAGTAAGTTTTATGCTAATGCCATTTTTTTAGTTTAAGTGAAATAAAATGCATTTATATTCAACAACAACTCAGAAAATTTCTAAACGATCATATCGTGCTGAGATTGACTGTTTGGGGTCTCTGATGAGGCGCCCCCTAATGGGACATAATAGGTGATGATGGTTAAAAAAAAGAGAGAGAAACTGTTTGCCAAACGTTTTTTTAGACAGAAATAGTTGAGGTGGGAGTGCTTTTGCGAACAGACAAAATTTCTCGGGGGAATGCAATAGCTTTGCGAGAGAATGCAAATTTTCTTGAGGGAACAATACTTTTGTGAGTGAATGCTAAAGCATTTAAATTGAACCTTTAACTATAATTTTCCCTCCCATCTTCAATTTTTTCCATCACCATGTTCCTTTAAGGGCTTCATACTCAGAACTCCCATTTGTATAACTTATGTGAAATCAAGTTTTAAAATCTTTTTCTCATCAAATTATTTTTAAGTTCATTTGACTAAGTCTCAGTCAACAGATATTATTGAAGCTTTAAAGTTTAACCATAAGCTTGATGTATTATTCAGTTTCAGGAAAAACACTGTAGAACAAACAATGCAATAAAATAAATAAAACGCATGGCCCCCCACACATGTAATTTTTCTAAATATATACCAGGATCAAAAATTCATTTAATTGAATCATGTTTTATAGCTCCAAACCAATGTTTCAATGTTTAATGATTAAAAACAGAATGATCTTTTGCAGTGAATGTGTGGAATGCATTATAAACACTGCCATCTTCCATCAGAACGAACCATACGGTGTCAGACCTATTGAAACGTCAAATCTAACTGCCCATGCGTGTATTATTGAATCCATGACTTATCTGAGCACCCATTTGCTCCAACATATGGGCAAATGGCCGGGGTAATGGCTAACATCGGCTGGCGTTGGCCCTGCTGACCTAAAGGCGGCAGATAAAGGAGGTTATGGTATTGACACCGTTTAACCCCTCTCTGTTCTTTATTGGTTCAGACATTCCTCTTCCTCTAAGTAAATGTGTCCTTTCTTTGAAGGAGGACGGCACAGATTTCAGACACAGCAGTGAGATCCGTCGCCAAAGTGAGACATTTCTGAATGAATGAGATTTGCAATATGAGACAACAGAGATGAGGGAGAGGTGGGAGTTTCCTTGTTTGGAAACAGATTTTTGTGTTCTTACATCACCTCACTGAAAACTCTGATGCTTAAAGCCTTAATCTGCTTGGGGGGAGATTACAGACGTTTGATGTTTACAGTATGTACTTTATTAATGGTCAAGTTCTTCATCAAATGCAGTACATACTCTGACAGGATGGGATTTCAGGGATGAATCTGGAAACTATTTATGCAATGTCTTTATATGCAGAAGTAATAAAAATGCTAGTATGCTGTTCCAAATTTAGTCATTATTTTTTCTTACTGAGGAGGAAGTTACTGGTATGTTTTAATACTGCATTGAAAAAGGTTATCTATGCCTTTAAACAACTAATACTCATGCCACATGTGACCAAGAAAGATTTACTTCAAGTAGTGAATCTAGTCTAAATTTAGCAAATACACACACACACACACACACACACACACACACACACACAGAAAAAAAATATTTAGTGTACCAGCTTAGCCTTCATCTTGTAAATGTAGTTCAATTACTCATTTTTGACAGCCATCGGTTTGCTAATTTGCTGCTGGCTAAAAGGCAGGAAGATGTGCAGGTGAGTGAGTCTGGCTGATAAAAGGCTTCCTGCTCACTGAATTTGTTCTTCTGACTGATTAAGTCAGAAATCATTGCAGAGTTAATCAAACACACTCATGTGCAGCTGCACCTTCGCTCGCGAGCCTTAATGAAGTCAGACACTGCTCGGCTTATGGGTGGAGTGCTGATGGCACAATTTTGGGTGCTTGAAGTTTGATTTGTGAGGAATTTCTGCACAGTTGAATTTTCACGCTGTTATTTTTCCACGTTCATGATTATTTGCATTTCTCCCTCCAAACCACAATCACGTACCCTCCTCCATCCCCCTAAAAGCATTCTCGCTCGCTCTCCTTTTTAATAGTCTTCTTGCACACAGAATGATAAACCATTTATTTGTTCATTCACCAACACCAGGAAAGCTACTTTAAAACTTTAGCTTCTCTGTATTAGTATCTTTTTAAGTACATTGCTATCAGATAATTTCTTTAACATTATTGTTTTTACGCACCTCTAGGGTTTACAGAGAATGATCCAAAAAAGAAAATATCCAGTGTGGAAAATAATATCTTGCTGATGCCATCGGTCAGAAGAGAATGGCCAGAATGGTTCGAGCTGATGGCAACAGTAACTCAAATAACCATGTTACAACTGAGGTCTGCAGAAGAGCATTTCTGAACACACAACACATCAAACCTTAAAAGGTTAGTTCACCCAAAAATGTAAATGATCCCATAATTTACTCACCCTCGAAGAATCATATGTGTATATGACTTTCAGTCTTTCAGTCAAACACAATAGAGTTATATTAAAAATATCCTGACTCTTCCAAGCTTTATAAGTGAATGGTACACTGTAAAAAAAGGTCACAGCCTGAAATTTTTAAGTACAATCAACTTGTATCTTAAAGTTATTTCAACTTATGTTAAACATAATCCACACAGCTCCAGGGGGTTATTAAAGGCCTTCTGAAGTGAAGCGTTGCTTTATAATATTTAACTTTATAAAATATAAGTCACTCATTTACGGTAATGGCCGTACGCAAGCTTATAGTTGCCTCTCATGGTTCAAACTAATAAGGCTGGGCAACAAACTCAAGATCCACTTCTCTTATATTGACATTTCTCTTTAAAAAAATTCTCATTTTAGTTTTGTTTTGCTCCATCCTCTGCACTTCTGTTTATCAATACTTAATGCTTCAGGCCAGAGGTCACTCTTTTGCCGGTAATAGATTTGCGTACGGCCGTTACCAGACGCCAGTGATTATAGTTTATAATATGGATGTTTTTCTTACAGGCTTCAGAAAGCCTTTATGGATTACTTTTATGATGGATGGATTCGCTTAAATCTAGGGTACCATTCATTCAAAACTTGGAAGAGTATGGATTTTTTAAATATAACTCTGATTTTGTTTGGCTGAAAGAAGAAGGACAAATACATCTATACACTGTAAAAAAGTTTAACAAGTTACACCCTGAAATTTTTAAGCACACTCGACTTTGATGTTTAAGTTATTTCAACTTAAATTATGTTAAACTGACTTAAAAAAATTAGTTGCATCTTGTATAACTTATGAAAATGTTTTTAACATTTCTTAACTTATTTAGTTAAAACAGTGTAAAAACCATGTTGTCACCCATGTTGTAATTTTTTACAGTGTAGGGTGGCTTGAGGGAGAGTAAAAAAGGTTTTTTTTACAGTTTTGGGTGAACTATCCCTTTAAAACAGATGGGCTACAGCAGCAGAACAACACACCGGGTGCCACTCCTGCAGCGAAGAACAGGAAACTGAGGCTTCAATTTGCAACGGCTCACCAACATTTGACAATAGTGGAGTGGAAAAACGTTGCCAGGTCTGAGGAGTCTCGATTTCTGCTGCATCATTCAGATGGTAGGGTCAGAATGTGGCGTACACCTGTCCTTCGGATGAGACGTTAAACAGAGGTCCTGACTCTCTGTGGTCATTAAAAATCCCAGGATGTCCTTGGGAAAAAGAGTAGGGGTGTAACCCCGGCATCCTGGCCAAATTTGCCCATTGGCCTCTGTCCATCATGGCCTCCTAATCATCCCCCTCTCCTGATTGGCTTAATCACTCAGTCTCCTCTTCACCAATCAGCTGGTCTGGTGTGTGGTGGGCATTCAGGCACAATATGGCTGTCGTCACATCATCCAGGTGGATGCGGCACATTGTTGGTGGATGAGGAGATTCCATGTCCAATCCTTTATGACCACAGTGTACCCATCGTCAGATGGTTACTTCGAGCAGGATAATGGCCATGTCACAAAGCTCAAATCATCTCAAACTGGTTTCTTGAACATGAAAATGAGTACATCACATAAAGAGAGGTGAAATCTATTTCACCTATTTGCATTATTTCACCTATTTGAAAGAAAATGCAGTATAGAGAGTTCAAACAGTGAACTGGTTTGACCTTCAGCTGATCAGAGCTAAAACTGGGTCAAAGTCTGGAAAGATCTTTACTGTTACTGTGACTGCATTACTGATTGAAATGGGATCAGGCCTAAAAAGCGTACACAATATAAAGGCCATCTCCATCTACAGTATTCATGGCTTCCACCCCCGCCCTACTAAAAGTGCTTCGCTATGATGCTGAATATGATGTTGAAGCCCTTCTCTGTGTCCTCATTTGACTATTACACAGAGAACACCAACTAAAAGCTTACGAGGAATCATCCATAAAACCAACATGTGAGACACAAATGAAAACAATTAGCCTGAAATATAACAGAAAAACACAGACGTTTACAAATGTATGCATTAGCCAGACGCTTTGAGAGGAGATGAGAGTAAGTTATCAGCATATGGTTCATGTCCTCTTTGTCTTCATCTTTCAAAAAGTCAGATTAACAAGGTACATCTCTACAAAAGATAAATACATTGTCTTGTCAAGCATTAAACTGCATGTATGACACGCAAAGCCGATTCTCTGAATGTCTAGATTCATTGTCTAAAGCTTTTGATCGGTTCTCTTTGGTTTTTATCCACCCGTTCTTCATTTATGCATGCTGAAAACATTGCGGAACTGCTTCTGCTCAATCACAGATGTATTCTCAGTGTGAGCCCAACAAAACAATACAGCAATTAATGGGAAATAAACTGCCGAACTAATCTCCAGACTGTCTAGTGCTCTTCTTATATTAGACAGTGAGAGAAACAGCGGCGTTTTAAACATTTTTCAAAGGGTGGGAAATTTGCCAAAAGTGCAGTGAAGTGTAGTTATGGTAACATTAAAAGGAAACTGCTCATCCCGTGGAGATTGTGTTCAGTGTGGCTGAATGCACTTTGTTCGGTTTCAGTATTAAAGCTCTTTGAGTGAGAGAGGCTTCTGAGCAGCGTTTAACTCTGCATACATTACTACAAATGATGCCAGCTAAATCTTTAATCCAATTTAGCGACAAATACAAAGCTCTTTCACCCTCCCTCTCACTCTCTTTTCTGTGTCTCTTTCATCTGTGGCTCAGCTATCTTCAGTTTCACTGCAATTCCTCAGAGGAAAGGCCAGTGAAGTCCATGCTGAAATCTTCTGGCTTGCAACTTAGCAAACAATGCAATTGTTCTTTTTGTCTTTTAGTTTTGCTGACTGTCTGACTAAAAAGAGACCACGACTTTCACTTGCCTTTCGATGAAGATACCAGTACAAGAGGGGGGTAGACTCACAGCATACTGAATTCAAAGAACTTCTTCTCGTCCATTTATGAAGCATGTCTGCAGGTGTAAATACATTCCTGCACACATTATATGTGCCAAGCTGACATTGTACTTTGATACTTATGTTTAACAATTTAACCACGAGGAACATTTTTCTTGAATTTTAAAGAACTGAAAAGAGTCGTTCGGCTCACAGTTCAAGTCTTTTTTATGCACCTGATTCTTCCTCAGCCCAGAGTTCTCTGGTTGCATACTTCAGAGTATTTATTCATATAACGTTCATTTTTGCATAATGTGCAAGAGTGAAGGAGGCATATTTGGTTGCAGAAAGAGGAAACAAAAACAGATATAATACTCATTAAAATGTCTCCCGACACTAGCACTGCATCCTAAATAGTATGTGAGATTAACATTAGTGCATCCCAATATTAAGCATGTTGAAAATACAAAGCCAAAACTCCACTGACCTAAAGGATTATTAGGAACACCTGTTCAATTTCTCATTAATGAAATTATCTAATCAACCAAATCACATGGCAGTTGCTTCAATGTATTTAGGGGTGTGGTCCTGGTCAAGACAATCTTCTGAACTCCAAACTGAATGTCAGAATGGGAAAGAAAAGTGATTTAAGCGGCAGACGGGCCGGTCTGAGTATTTCACAAAATCCGCTCAGTTACTGAGATTTTCACACACAACCATTTCTAGGGTTTACAAAGAATGGAGTGAGAAGGAAAAAACATCCAGTATGTGGCAGTCCTGTGGGCGAAAATGCCTTGTTGATGCTAGAGGTCAGAGGAGAATGGGCCGACGGATTCAAGCTGATAGAAGAGCAACTTTAACTGAAATAACCACTCGTTGCAACCGAGGAATGCAGCAAAGCATTTGTGAAGCCACAACACGCACAACCTTGAGGCAGATGGGCTACAACAGCAGAAGACCCCACCGGGTAACACTCATCTACACTACAAATAGGAAAAAAAGGCTACAATTTGCATGAGCTCACCGAAATTGGACAGTTGAACACTGGAAAAATGTTGCCTGGTCTGATGAGTCTCGATTTCTGTTGAGACATTCAGATGGTAGAGTCAGAATTTAGAGTAAACAGAATGAGAACATGGATCCATCATGCCTTGTTACCACTGTGCAAGGTGGTGGTGGTGTAATGGCGTGGGGGATGCTTTCTTGGCACACTTTAGGCCCCTTAGGGCCAATTGGACATCGTTTAAACGGCCTACCAGAGCATTGTTTCTGACCATGTCCATCCCTTTATGACCACCATGTAGCCATCCACTAATGGCTAATTCCAGCAGGATAATGCACCATGTCACAAAGCTGGAATCATTTCAAACTGTTTTTTTGAACATGACAATAAGTTCACTGTACTAAAATGGCCCCCACAGTCACCAGATCTCAACCCAATAGAGTATCTTTGGGCTGTGGTGGAACAGGAGCTTTGTGCGTTGGATGTGCTTCCCAAAAATCTCCATCAACTGCAAGATGCTATCCAATCAATATGGGCCAACATTTCTAAAGAATGCTTTCAGCACCTTGTTGAATCAGTGCCACATAGAATTAAGGCAGTTCTGAAAGGTAAAGGGGGTCAAACACAGTATTAGTATAGTGTTCCTAATAATCCTTTAGGTGAGTGTATAATAGCTATCTATAGATATCATTCAGCTGATACTGCTCACGATATTAGCTGAAAAACTGCCTGTATTGTAGACCTTTTTCTACTTTTTCCCCTAAAGTAGCAGGAACATGAAGTTTCCACAGCATTTTCTAGGAGGTAGTTCACCCAAAAATAAAAATTCTGTCATTTTCTCAACCATGTAAAAATACGTTCTAAGAACATTTGCCTAACGTTCCCATTCAGTTATGAAAACATTATTTCTGAATATTCTCTTAACTTTCAAAAGGTCCAGTTTTACACACACACACACACACACACACACACACACACACACACACACACACACACACACACACACACACACACACACACACACACACACACACACACACACACACACAAAGTTTTTGTGCTAACATTTTAAGATATTTAGAAAAGGCCAGATAACTCTAGAAGGAGGTTTGTTCAAAACTTTTAGAGAACCTTACTAGAACTTTGTTAATATTCTAATTAGCTGGGCTGCATGAGTTTCTTTATAGATTTTTCTTATTTTTTTTATTTTTTTATTTTTTTATTTTAACAATGAAATTCTGTGGGGTCCAATATTGTTTTGTTCTTCAAAATATATTCTTCATATAAGAAATAAAGTCATACAGATTTGGAACAACATGGGGGTGAAACAAATACTGGCAAACTCTTTTGCAGTACATACTTTCCCCCTTACCAAGCGCATACTTTCAGTGCATACTATAAGTAGGCGTATTGGGATGCAGCCCAGTGAACTCCTGACAGAACATTAAAACATCTAAAAATGTTATACCATCAAAGGAGCGTTAGGTTCGAATGGGCCGAGTTACCCAGGATGCATCGAGGCCCCTGGCATCGATCAGGATGAGCGTTGGGCCTGTATCTCTTGTTTATATGCGTAGTATGTTTGCTGGAGTGCAGCCAGATCAGAAGCGAAGCTCTCCATCAGAGTACATACATTCTGCACTAGAGGCAACGCTCTTTTAAAAGCAATGTTTTAGTTTACATGCACCTCACTGAGTTTGAGCCACAATGGGGGCAAGACCTACCGTTTGTGTTTATGTGTTTGTGTGCGTGCCATGCTCGAAACGCAGTGCCAGAGATCTGCGGTGAGAGCAGCTGCCCTTATTTTTATTTCTGTTTTCTGTGCGAGATGGATAAGGAGGAAGGCAGAGAGATGCTTTTATCAGCACGCCTTGTTTTTTGGCCTTGTATGCACACGCACACGGAAGGTTTAGACCCTGCCATCAAGCGCACTAGGGAAAGAGTCTCTTGTGGTTTGAACCAGAGGGATTATGGGCTTTAGCTCTCTATCAAGCTCACTGTGTTGCCATATCTCTCCCCCTGTTACTGGTTCCTGTCTCTCTCCCACAGGGCCTGTGCCCTTCAAATACTTGGCTGTGTAACAATGGCCTGCGGTGCACAACGCCACCAGTGTTGCCTAGACGTAGACGTGGATATAGATCTAGATAACGCAGATATACAGGCGGGGCAGAAATGCCACTCAATTCATTTCAAGAAAAAAGGTATTATTCGTATATAGTTGTGCACGTATGATTTCAACCGAATCACATTCACTGATAATATAAAGTAGAGATATTCAATTAAAGTTCCAAGAGGCCCAATCTCTACATCTCCTTCCCAGCAAGGACGGTCCAAACAATACACTGTCTACACTTACACTGTAAAAGGAGACAATGCGTTGTATGGCTATGAAACAATACAAGCTAACAATACCTTTTATGATATAACAAAATATTTCTGTTTCAAATAAATGCTGATTTGAACTTTCTATTCATCAAAGAATCATGGAAAAAAGAAAAAAGTATCTTGGTTTCCACAGAAATCAGTTTCAGCATTGATTGAAAGAACTGTTTCTTGAGCACCAAATCAGCATATTATAATGAATTCTTAAGGATCATGTGAAATCAAAGTACTCACCCTCATGCCGTTTTTGGGTGAAAATGAAATTTTAAAATAATTATCTTTTTTTTTTTTAAGTAAAAAATGTAAAGTAATTATACGTTTTTTTTATATAAATGGATGAGCTTAAGAGACTTTTTGTAAATTGCGCATTTCATCATCATGCAATAATCATCATCATGAATGGTGGTAAATATGTTCACTGTAGCACTGGGTCTCTGTATGTTGTTCGGGTGTTTCTGATCTCTACAATGACCTAAAATCGTCTTAAATCAACTGCCCTCAGAGGGATGCCATGCATGACAGGCAAGGCTGTGGAAAAAGATGATGATCCATGACCAGGATGCAATGGCACGCCAATCATTATGTGCAGGAAAAAACTTTTTTCTTCTGCCAGTGATTGATTTCAAATATTTTGCACAGTGTGGAATTAGAAGTATGACAGATTTGCTAATTATAAAGAAAAGCAAAAAAAAAAAAAAAATTAAAAAAGCAAACCAGTTCCCTTAATTAATGTAGGCCTATTTGTGCACAGTTGCTTTGCTCTATTAAATATCACTAATTAATAATATTTTCCTATGAGTTTTGGTATCCTAATTGCTCAAAGTAGCCTTGGGGCAACATATAAAATTAGATGTAATATTTTTTTTCTATGGAAAATAAATGTCTGCTTTAAAGGTTAAATCTCAGACATTAGAAATGTAGAGATGCAGCTTCATTTATACAGTGTAAAAAACAGTATTAATAGTAAAAAACAGTTCTGAGTGGAATGGCTGTTTATATCAATATGACAAATGATTCACGGCCCAGGTGGAACCAATACTGGGTTCAGATGTGGAGCATAGTACACTAATTGGTGAATTCTGATATATAGGATGAATATATACAGGCTATAAGTCCTCTAAAATCATGTTTATCTTATAATGGAGAAGAATGGAGAAGAAGAAACGATTCACATGGTAAAGTCAGAGAGCTAAACCTAGAGCTTTTTCGTCTGACAGCTGAACAGAACCAAAGATGAACTAATTAATGACTGTAGCACTGAACCAGCAGAGAAGAACAGGAGTGCTGCTTTAGCCATTTAAATTACAATGAGAGGGAGAGAGAGACGGAAAGAGAGTGCGACAGACAGAGAGAATAAAGACCCCTCAAGAGAGACCGGCTATTGAAAGAAAGCCCACATATGGATCTGTTAATGGGATGCTCTGACCCCCTCCGCCACTTCAATGGTTAAGTGACAACAAAATCCGCTCAAAGTGGCTGAGCATGTCAAGGTATGTGGGCATAAGAAGAAGGAAGGTGAAGCAGTGAGGCTGAAAGACAAAAAACTTCTACAGTGAATTCAAATGAAGCAGAATGCAAAATCTGCCTCTCCAGCAAAGCCACCTCAAAGTCAACATGAAACGGCCTTCTACTTTTGTATGCGACAGATTTCATAGCACATTTCGGAATATTTACAAGATAAAAGTAGGCCAGGGCTTGATTTTATTCATGTGGAATTGGCTAGAAAAAAATGAAAATTGGGCGTTCCACACCAGAACCCACCTTTGAAGGTTAAAGTTCAAGTTCACACTCCAGAGCAACTCAATATATCCAAATGGTAGTGCTGCATTAGCATTTACAGTGCATTCATGCATTTGGCAGAGACTTTAATCCAAAGCGACTTCAAGGTATACGTTTTATTCATTTATGCATGAGCTTAGTGTTGCACCATGCATGTTGCCTTTTCAAAGCATTGTTATTTCCTACTTCCATTATCTTTATTATATTAACATTAAATGTATGTCAACTACTAGCAATATACCTACAACAAAAGCCTAAAAATGCTACATAATTTTTTATAAAACATTATTTCTGGCCTAAGTGAGGAAAGTTTCAGAAGTCATTACATTAATGAACAATAACAAAGACAAATGTTCCTTCTGAATACACAGTAAGACGTGCATTAAAGGAGTGGTTGATTGTGATTTCCCTTTTTTAACTTTAGTTAGTGTGTAATCTGTAATCTTAAGTTTCAAAAAGTTTAAAACAAAGGGAGATATTTTCTTAAGGACTACAGCAAATGGCTAGTACAACGAATTCCTCCAGGGTTAGTGACATCACTAACCCTCAAATTGACTTAAACCCTGCCCACGGGAACATGCAACAAAGGGGGTGAGGCCACGTTGAGTTGCTGTGGTGTTGTTCGTCATGCCGTCGATCTACGCGAGTTCAATGCAGCATTCTTAAAAACGCTTGCTCTGAAAGATGGAGCAGTTCCTACTTTAAAAGCAGAAGTTATAGTTTATTAGCTTAGAAATCTAGACACACCCTATAGTGGCAGCAAATCTAATCTGCCAGGAGTGTCGTCTAGCAACTCTCAATACCCTTCTGAGCTGTTAATAACCAAACTCTGGTCGGGCCAATCACATCGTGTATAGAGTCGGTGGGCGGGGCTTAACATAATGACGGCCGAGCTGCACTTGCGTGCTTCTAGTAAACACAGAAGCTGGCAAATGGCGGTCTTTCGAATTAGCTTTGGCTGCGACTCTGGAAGACTTGGAGTTAAGCTTTTCTCTGAGAAAAGAACAAAGAATGGCACTGAAGTCATTCTTAAAAAGGGAAGATGTGTTCGGAGTTTTGCCGATCGGATACAGCAAAAGTTTAATCTGTCAATGATCTCCGCTTCACGTTGCTCTTGTTGGTTGTAGCGCTATCCTATCGCGTGCAGAGGGAGTTTGAAAGACAACCGTTTATCCCGCCCCTCGGATTAAGCCCTGTCAATGGTGAGTTTCCAGAGGGGTCTGGCTTGTCAGGCTAATAGTTTATGGGCCACAGCCTGTAATTATGTTTTATTCGATGTTGATTTCAATAGTTTCTATAATTTTTTTATGTTGTAGCAATGCTGTTTTGCATTGTTTTGTGATTAGGCTATTTAGTTTACTAAAACTAGTTAGATTGGTTTTGTTTGTTATTTTGGCTTTTGCCCTGAAGAAATGAAGAAATGCTCCTACAATCTTAAGTGTTCTTTGTTACTGTTTTTCCTATGTTTCTTAAATGAAATTTTTTGCTTGATTTATGGTTCTGGTGTTAAATCAGTGATGGGAAGGGAGACAGGGGCTCTGAAGACGGTTAATGCGTTTAGTTTATTTAATATTTTTTTAATCTGTTCCTTCTCCTCTCACTAGACAGGGGCAGTTTGTTACACAATTGTTTACAATCCACCGGAGCACAAGCAGCTACGGTAAGGGGCGTGACGTTTCCGGACAGCGAATCACAACTCACTGTACCAGCTAACCAATCTGAGCCCATTGTGTATTTCTGAGGGAGGGGCTTCATATAACCCGGAAACCATCAGTGTTTTTACAAAAAGGGACACAGTGGTGTAGAACAAAGCTAAATTAAGTGAAAAACAATGCATTTAAAAAAAAAAGAAATGAAGCATGAACATGTTAGACTGCACCCCGTAAACACAATCAAGCTTTTGAAAAAAAAGGTGATCAACCACCCATTTAAGAATGTAAATAGATCTAATTTCGATTTTGTGTCGACTTGAATAATGTCACAATGGTGTATTTTTATCAGTTTTATGGTTCTCATTAAATGAATCTGATAAGTATGTCTAATAAGACAGGCCTGAGGTAGAGCCGTCTCACTCTCTGTCTCTGCAAAAGGGAATTGCAGTGGCCCGGTTCACGGTGCCTGAGGGGCCAATCTGCACACGGGGCCACAGAGGCACACAGTCAGAGATTGGAGACTAGGGCACTAGCAACGCTGCAATTATCCTGATTACCAACCAGGACGACTTTACGCTCCAGGGCTGCTCTGAACCCCCCCGCCTGTTCAGACTCTTTCTTTCTCCAAAGTCTACCTTCCTGTAACACTGCAACAGCACATCTGAGCCAGTCAGCGTAAAGTGTAATCCTTCTGAAACCAAATGATCACTCAAAGAGATGGTGCTTCATAGGACAGGAGCAGCTGGTGATGGTCCATATGTCTTCTTAAAGCCAAAGAAGATGAGAGGACTCGACTCTCAAAGATTCTATACGGGGTCTAATGCTATTATTCGTATGGACGCTAAGAGGCCTATTGTTCCTGACACCAATCTGTCTCTCTGTTTGCATTAGGGCTTGGGCCAGTTCAGCAAGATGCTAAGCACAACTGAGTTACACTTCATAAAAACTTTAACTTTGACATAATACAATGCTTAGTAGATTTAGCTGCATTAAAATACAATATATATATAATGCGCAGAGACAACTATAAGTCTTAGTTGACTTCCTGGGCAGTGTAAACACAGTCTCTCTTTGGTACTTTCAAAACATTGTTCTGCTCGAGTGCTCCGACAGGTCAACATATGGCATGAGTTTAAGGCGGGACAAAGTATTTGTCCAAACAATGGAGTGGTTAAAAAAAATAATAATAATTTGCAATCACATTGGGTGCTGCTAAATATGTTTGACAGTATATTAATCTGTTTCAAGACATTTCAAACTATTTAATGTAGACTACATACATTTTTATATTAAAATAAATACAGTTCTAAGTTAAATTATTTTAACATATACTGTAAAAAAACATGGCAGCGACATTTAATGTTTTACGTATTTAAATAAAAAAAAATTCATTCATTTTTCATTCACTGAAATAATGTTAACATGCAAAACTAAAAACATTTTTTTCTTCGACATCCCATAGTGCAACCTGGTGCCATACTTTTACCAACATACGCAGCCACCCACGTGATGTAAAAGAAAAAGGGACTCACCAGACGACCTTCTTCCACTGCTCCAAGGTCCAGTTCCAGTGCTTGTGTGCCCATTTTAGGTGCTTTCAATAGTAGACATAGGTCATCACAGGTACTCTGATTGTTCTGTAGCTGTGCAGCTCTATATGCAGCAGTGTGATGCACTGTGTATGCCTATTCTGTCAATTTCCTCCCATAACATTAACATTTTGTGTGACTTGTGCCCCAGTAGAACTTCTGTTGGCTCGGACCAGATGGGATAGTGTTCCTTGCCCTTGTGCATCGATGAGCCTTGGGCGCCCAACACCCTGTCACTGGTTTGTGGTTTGTCCCTCCTTGGACCACTGTTGGTAAATTCTCACCGCTGTTAACCAGGAGCAATCCACAAACCCCGCTGTTTCAGAAATACTCTGACCCAGTCGCTCAGATCTTCATTTCTGTCCTTCTGCATCCAACACGTTTATTACGAACTTCTTTCTTACCATCTAATCTACCCAGACCTTAATACGTGGCCTTGTTAAGAAATGACCAATGATATTTGCTTCACCTGTGACTGGTCATTATGTCATAGAGTTATCTATATACAGGAGCTGGTCATATAATTAGAATATCATCAAAAAGTTGATTTATTTCACCAATTCCATTCAAAAAGTGAAACTTGTATATTATATTTATTCATTCATTACACACAGACTGATACATTTCAAATGTTTATTTCTTTTAATTTTGATGATTATAACTGACAACTAAGGAAAATCCAAAATTCACCATCTTAGAAAATTAGAATATTGTGAAAAGGATCAATATTGAAGACACCTGGTGCCATACTCTAATCAGCTAATTAACTCAAAACTCCTGCAAAGGCCTTTAAATGGTCTCAGTCTGGTTCTGTAGGCTACACAAACATGGGGAAGACTGCTGCTGACAGTTGTCCAAAAGACGAGCATTGACACCTTGCACAAGGAGGGCAAGACACAAAAGGTCATTGCAAAAGAGGCTGGCTGTTCACAGAGCTGTGTCCAAGCACATTAATAGAGATCCGAAGGAAAGGAAAAGATGTGGTAGAAAAAAAGTGTATAAGCAATAGGGATAACCACATCCTGGAGAGGATTGTGAAACAAAACCCATTCAAAAATGTGGGGGAGATTCACAAAGAGTGGACTGCAGCTGGAGTCAGTGCTTCAAGAACCACTACGCACGTAGCGTATACCTACACTACGTATACAAGACATGGGTTTCAGCTGTCCCATTCCTTGTGTCAAGCCACGCTTGAACGACAGACAGCGTCAGAAGCGTCTCACCTGGGCTAAAGACAAAAAGGACTGTTGAGTGGTCCAAAGTTATGTTCTCTGATGAAAGTAAATTTTGCATCAGGACCCCAGATTCAGTGATAGTTTGGGGTGCCATGTTTTCAGTTGGCAAAGATTTCTAAAAATCCTTTCTTTGTATTATTAAGTAATATTCTAATTTTCTGAGACACTGAATTTGGGATTTTCCTTAGTTTTAATCATCAAAAGAAACAAACATTTTAAATATATCAGTCTGTGTGTAATGAATGGAAATGCAAGTTTCCCTTTTTGAATGGAATTGTTGAAATAAATCAACTTTTTGATGATATTCTAATTATATGACCAGCACCTGTAGAGAGGGTATGCATCGACGCCGGAGCAAGCACCCTCAGCCGGGAATTATGTCGCTTTTCAGGCAACCCATAACACGTTTTTTTCCTACCCATAAAACAGAGTGCACTGGAACTCATGAACTCGTTCTAGATCGATGTACTCCCAGTCAGGAGCCCTGACGTCACATAGCCTGCAAAACATCAATGGCAGCCTCTACGGATGCAGTGTTTGGTTGTACACGACCTTTTACAAATAAAGTTTTAAAAAAAAAGGTATATAAGCTTCTCTTGCCTTATACACATTTTTTTTCTACTCAGTTTCTCTCAAATAAGAAAGGAGTAGGCTAAGCATCTTTGGTGATAGAAATTATTGTAAAAGAGCATAAGCCCCGTATGGACCGCCATGCTTTGTTTACATCTACAGTAGCTACCGAAATTCCTTGCACTCAGGCAGTTTGGCGTGCCTTTCCCTGAAGTTGTGAGTAGTGGTTTGAACTGAAGTTGTGACTTACGGGCTCAAAAACCTGCCTAGAACCCAGCATTATGCTGCCTTCATGTGCTATCAGGATTTTTTAAAAGTTTAAGAGTTTCCTAGGTAACCATAAAATTGCACATTAATCCCCTTCTGTGTTTACCACTGGGAAGTTGGGAAATGATTGTGATACCCAAATTCCTGAGATGGGCGTGCCAACTTTAAACATGGTGGCGAAGAGAACTACTGATGTGGAAGGTGTGATTTAATTAAGTTTTTCCCCGAAAACAGCTAGCTTGTCTTGACATTATGTAGTGCATATTTACATGTACAAGTTATCATTTGAAGCATATTGTATGTTTGGCACACAGCTAAAATAGCCTGCATTTGACCGAAATTACAGAAGCAGCAGAAAGCAGACTATCTGGAATGTTTATGGTTGTAAGTGCATGGGACACTTGGTTTTAATAAGATTTTCCCAGTAAATAGGCAAGAATACACCTGGTGTCCTCCATGATTCCTGTTCATTTTGATAACAAAGCACTTATATGCAACAAGCTCGTAATCACGATTTATAAAGTGGGAATTAGAAAGGTTTGACTCTATATAGTGTTCTATACAACTTGGCAAGGATCTACTATCTAGTGATCCATGAATATTGACATGCAGCCATGAATCGTGATTTCTTGACATTTATATGAGCTTGATTTCGATACATAAATATTTATCACTGTCAGTCATCACAATTTTGAGAGCGAATCCCACATGTATATGAGGATATGGGTATTGAAGCATGTAGCCGATGTGACCGCTTAAGAATGGAAAACATAAGTGTTATTCAAATTCTGAATATATTATAGGCCTATTAATTTTTTATATGGCTCCCTTTATAAATCACTTAAAGCTGTCACTCATTCAATGAACACGATCTCACAAAATCAATGAGTGAAGCTGGCGACACAATGAATCTCTTATTTACATAATGTCTACACTTTGTTAGAGGATTAGCGCACATTAACTCAGCACTGAGAACAACTGGAGCGGTGAGTTCTAACCAAAACACCCGTGATTGGCCATTGCGATTTAGAAATCAACAAACATGTCTGTGATTGGCAAATACAGAAACGCACTGGCTTTTTCTAATAATATGCTATTACTACAAATTCTTACAGAGGATTACAGATCCTAGACCAAAAGTGTTGGGCAGCTTTTCCCTAAAAGCAAGTAGCCAGCAGCCATATTACCCTGTAGCCCAAGACTGGTTTCCCACTGAGGCTAAGCAGGGCTGAGCCTGGGCAGTACCTGGATGGGAGACCAACTGGGAAAACCAGGTAGCTACTGGTAGAGGTGTTAGTGAGGCCAGCAGGGGGCGCTCACCCTGTGGTCTGTGTGGGTCCTAACACCCCAGTATAGTGATGGGGAGACTATACTGACAAACAGCACCGTCCTTCGAAAGAGACGTTAAACCGAGGTCCTGACTCTCTGTGGTCATTAAAAATCCCAGGATGTCTTTCGGAAAAAGAGTAGGGGTGTAACCCCGGCATCCTGGCCTAATTTGCCCATCTGTCCATCATGGCCTCCTAATAATCCCCATATCCTGATTGGCTTCATCACTCGGTCTCCTCTCCACCAATCAGTTGGTGTGTGGTAAGCGTTCTGGCGCAATATGGCTGCCGTCGCATCATCCAGGTGGATGCTGCACATTGGTGGTGGTTGAGGAGATTCCCCCCTTCAGTGTAAAGCGCTTTGAGTGCCTTGAAAAGTGCTATATAAATCGAACGCATTATTAGCCGAAGCAGTAAATCCTGAGCAGTGTTTGAGTAAGAAAATGACACGTGTTATCAAGTCCATCTCCCTTGGTCTGGACTCCGGAGGGGGGCACAGGGATGTCCATGGGGTCCATGGCTAAGATCCCCATTCACGCTGTAAACCAATGCTGCCTCTCAGTTAACTGCTCGTTAACACAAGTATCGAATCATCCAATCACATGGCAGCAACTTAATGTATTTAGGCTAGGCATGTGTTGAAGTTCAAACTGATCATCAGATTGGGGAAGAAAAGTGATTTAAGTGGCATGGTTTTTGATGCCTTACGGGTTGGTCTGAATATTTCAGAAAATACTGCTGATCTATGGGATTTACTGGAAAAGATAAAATATCCAGCGATAAAATATCCAGTGGCAGTTCTGTGTGCAAAAAAAAGCCTTTGCCAGAGGTCAGAGGAGAATTGGGCTTAAAAAACAAAAAAACTAATGAAGTCTACTTTACATCTACAACTAGCAAGAAGGAAAACTTATTTCAATGTAAAACTATCAAATGTGAACTGTCACAAAGGTAAGGTAAATAAGACTAAATTAGTCTCATTATGACATTTTTACAGTATTGTCTTAAAACTCCCCATAAAAAAATCTAAATGAAAAACAGCATGTGAAAAAAGTAATTCATAAAACAGTAGACGGAATGTACCCAGATGACCTACTATTCCTGGTGAAATTGGAAGTGTGCATACAATATACACTTTTCTATCCCATGAGGCCCTGGGAGAAGAGTTGTGAATGGCAATCAAGCAATGCAACTGACGCTTGTAGGTCACATGACGAATGTAGTATGTCCATATTACTTTGATACTACACACATTCATACTATATAAAGACTTTTTTAGAGGTTGTGAAGTAATTACTTATATGAAAGAAGTACCTACTTTTTAGGTCACTTTAGATGCACCCTGAATGAAGCGACTGACCAATCAGAATCAATGATTCTGGAGACAAGAGCTTTGTGACAGAATTTTTGAAAAAAACTGCTTAGAGTTTGAATTGTTTAAAAAGGTTTGTTGAATGGCTATCAACATATTAAATGTGACTTTTTTTCTTGTTATGCTTCTGTAAACTATTAAAAGAGAGAACGACTGTTAGAAGTGGCAAAATGTACAGTATGACGGCACCATCTGCATTCAACTGCATAAACCAATTGTATGTCTAGATAAAAATAAAGGCTGCACTCTGAATTGTAGAGGGCAGAACATGAGAAAAAGAAAGATTGAAAGAGAGTCCTTTGCTGCAGCGGACTCCTCAAATCCATTAACACAGCAGAGATAGAACATAAAGGATGACAGCAGCAGGGAGGCAGAGAGGAAAACCCCCAGGGATGTGATCAGACGCACATCTTTCAAGCTGACAAAAACTACACACGGAAAAAAGACAGCGTGCACTCTGAGATGTTTATAGACTGTTACAACTCTGGTTTCTCTAAACCAACATGAGCTCACATACTTCAGAGCACATTTATCTAGGATATCACCCCTTATCCAGCACAAACACAGCATTGATTGAATAAAAAAAGTTTTTTAAAAAGAAAAATTCAGCTCGAAGACTAGCATTTGGGAAAAAGAATGTAGGCATGGCTGACTTCAGGTGTATTGCCTGTATTCTCTGCAGGTCCCCTTACTTGTCTTCCAAGCAAGCGATGCGCTATTATGAGCTAATCTACAGCAGATCAATACGGCACACTACAAGCATGCTCAGCCTGACTAACACAATCACTTCTTACATGGGTTCTCTGCAGATACACAATGGATCTCTAAGGACATGCACTGTAGCGTACTTGCCGATTTCTGAGGAGAAACACTTTAACAAAGCATTTCAGCTGCTCTGCGACAACATGTTTTTGCATTAGTCTTTCAAACTGAGAAACACGAGCAGTCGAAATATATTTGAGGACTATGTTTCGGAATGTAACTTCCGAAGTCAAGATGTGCGACTGAGACGAGGTGAAAGACTGAAAAACACTTATTTACTCACCCTGCTGTTCTTTCTTCCGTAGAACATAAAAGTAGATATTTTAAAGAATGTTTGTGTCCAAACAACAAAGTAAATCGTGCACGTTTGGAATGACATGAGGGCGAATAAATGCTGACAGTAACCATTTTGGTTAAACTATCATTATGAAGCTTTGCTCCACTATTTAATGACAAATTTTTTAAAATTTTTTTTAGAATGTCACTTTAGTGGTTTAGCAACTAACAACCAATTATAAACCATGCTGCATACCTCTTAAATAATTGTGCATAAAAGTCTCACATACTGTGTATTTTTTCAGTTTTTGAAGGAAAATGTTGAACAGTGACTTCAAATATTGGAGTGACTGACAAGCAGTAATTATACCAGGTTGCATGCTGTACTTGTCAAATCAATGTTGTTAACCTCATAAATATGCAACTAAGAATCTTAACCCAGGTTTTGCAGTATGAAGTCTCAAACCATGACTACTCAAGACTAAAACCCAGGGTTAAGCATGAAGGACTGTTCATATCATGTTAATGACTTCAATTGTGAGAAATTCACAAATGCGTATTTAGTAGAAATATGTATTCAGTTACAAGCAGTGTTGGGGAAAGTTAGTTAGAGTTACAATATTGCAATACTTTTGCATTTTTTCGCACCTGAGTTTAAAAATAATAACAATAATAACAAAATAAAAATTATATCTATATATATATAATTTTTATTTTATAATTATTGTTATTATTTTGACATTTTTAATGAGCCTTAAACATATATATATATATATATATATATATATATATATATATATATATATATATATATATATATATATATATATATATATATATATATATATATATATACATATATATATATATATATATATATAAAAATATATATAAATATAAGTTTAAGCCTGTACAGTAGAGGGCAAAGCACAAACAAACCTTTCAGAAAAATTGGATGCAGAAGAAGGTCAACACTCTTCAGTGAAAACAAATGTGGCATTTATCAAATCATTTTTGCTTATTGGTATGGCTAATTTGGATCATCAAGGGTAGGCAGCAAAGACTTTGTTAATAAAATGAGGTTAAATACATAAAGTATATTTCTGTAATTTCTCAACATGGGGACAGGAGTAGTTTGACAAGCCAGGCCTACATCACATACACATTGACAGGGCTCAATTCAAGGGGCAGGATATACGGGCGGGGTTGTCTTTCAAACTCCCTCTGCACACAATAGGATAGTGCTACAACCAACCAGAGCAACGAAGGTGAAGCGGAGCTAGCTAATAGATTACACTTTTGCAGTATCCGGTCGGCAAAACTCCAACAAAATCTTCCTTTAAGAATGACTTAAGTGCTGTTCTTTGTTTTTTTTTTCTCAAAGAAAAGCTGAACTCCAAGCCTCCAGAGTCGCTGTTCGCCAGCTTCTTTGTTTTCAAGAAGCATGCAGAACCGTGACTCTACCATCATTATGTTAAGCCCGCTCACCAATTCAATAAATGATGTGATTGGCCTGACTTAAGTTGTTTTTCCAGCTTGCAAGCTCGTTGCTAGATGCCCTGGCTGCAAATTATATTTGTTGTCGCTAAGTTGCGTGTAGATTTCTAGGCTAGGACAAGTAGAGGTGTCAAGTAACTTGCACTATTTATTTGAAAAAAAAATAAACATATATTTTGTTGGAAATGTAAAATTAATGCGTTACTTGGTACTTTAAAAAAAGTAATCTGATTACATACCTCAAGTTACTTGCAATGCCCCCAACACCGGTAACAAGAAAATTAATTTTTCACCCAACTACTTCAGTGTGTACATGATCATTTCACTTTTGTAATACAGTCAAGGTCAAAGCAAAGACATGGGTTTCTTAATAAATTCTTGAAATCATTTTATTTTGCACCTCAAAACAAGAAGGGAATGAATATGTGGTACATTGGGAATGTAGACACAGCTGTAGTTTTACATTTTTTTTTGGTGTAAGCTCAGAGAAAACAAAATTGTTAATACAGTCATAATAATTGCACTTCATAAATCTAGACTGTAGCCAGCTTTTTGCCTCTGCCAGAAACACCGCATCACCTCTCTCTCGAGTTTCTAAATTCAATTTACCGATGAAATTTGACTGACAAAAGAAATGCAAATTTAACGCCAGGGACCGCTGTGCCCATCCAATTTTTCTTTATTTTCCCCCTCTCTGTCCCACAAGGCATTAGTCTTCTCAGTAATCTAAGTGCAGTACATTCACAGGAAAGTCACAGTCGGAATAAATATTTCAGTGTTGAGACAAAGCTTACGAACGGCCTCAACCTGGCTCGAAACCGCTAGCACAGAGCTGAGAAAACACTCGTCCCCTCTCCTTCCACCTCTGTTCGAGAGGCACCGCAATGATTGTTTTTATCGTTTCAAAAAGAGGAATGGTCAAGCGACACCTCTGATAGGTTAACTCCCCTCAGGTCTTCGTTTAATGGAGTCACTTGTACTTCTAAACTTCAAAGCCATGAGGGAAAAGTAATTTGATCCCTAACCAATCAAAGAACAAGATTTCCCACAACAGACAGCTCATTTTCACAATTCCAAATCGGATTCATTTTGGCATGTCAGAATGTGTTTCTTTTCAAAAAGACCTGATCGGTCTAAACTTGTTAATGAGGGTGGTCTCATCATTTCGGAGCTTTCCAACAATCGATTCCTTTTATATCTGCTTATTTGAAGATTTGATTCCAGTGTAGGTAAATAAATGAGCGTTCTGTTGTTTAGCTCTCTGAGGTGTTTACACCGTGAGAACAGCAGAAACTTATACTGCAGCCAAAGGAGAATAAAATCAAAATGAATGACCCTTAACGAAACATTAAAAAAACCTAAGCATTTTACACTCTTACTCCCTTAGCAGCCAATGCATATTATATACTACAAATATATATAAAATAAAACAACAAAAATAGGTTCAAGTCTTCAAGTTCTTTAAATACATTATATTCAAACGTCTAATTTCCAACCTCCCAAGTCTTTCACACATTTTTACACCCCAAGCAGTGCAATTTCTATTAAAATGTATCCATTATACCGTCACCTACATAAGCACTGATCTAGTTGCCTTTTTGGTCTTTGAAATGTTGTAATGTGCGAATACCATTACCTCTTACAGTGTTTTGTCAGCACAGGTTCAACCGTATCTTTTATAGACAAGCGTCGTGCTAAAAGACCATCATTCTTCATCACATTAATCCAATCGGTTACTTGCAATGTGGGGAGGAGAAGAGGCCAAATTTACTTCATTTAAACCTTTGACTCTCACCAAAAAAACTATTAGTCTGATAAAGTAATTCACAAAGAAAAAAAGATAAGCAATTGGAAAACAACCCAAAAAATCCCTCTTGGTAAAAAAGAGAGGAAAGAAAAGAATCACAGAATCCACATTTAGGAACATTCCAATTCCCAGCCAGCAATTCTCTCTCAGCTCTGAGCTGAGAGGCACCGATTGGCTTTCCAGCATTCACCCAACCATGTTTTGATCCAGATCTCCCCAGTCTGCTTTGAGCAGGATCACGAAACTCCACTGCAAATCTAGGCAATGGCAACAACTGCAGTTTGTGATTAAAGATTTTCCAGTCGCTCTTTATATTGGTCAGCCCGGCTCTTCTTATCTGTAAACAGGAAGGCGGATGTGTGCATGCTGGTGGTCCAATAGTCTCGGCACAGACACAGTCTCGTATCCCTTCCCCAACATCTGCTCCTTGATGCAGGGCGGATGGATGTCATTGATCAGGTATTCCAGAGACTGCAGACTGCTGCTCAACACTGATGTATTACATAGACTCTTACTGGGCAAACTGCAACACAGACCACCCGTGCTGTCTATGGGGTGGTGGTGGGGATGATGATGGTGATGGTGGTGATGATGAGGGTGTTGGTGGTGGTGGGGGAAACCCAGCTCCCTGTGCCCTGTTACCGGTCCAGCTGTTGTGGTAGCTCCCGGGAGCTCTTGTGGGTTGTAGCAGTCGCTGTCTGGCGTCACCAATACGCTGTTCCACGGGGGCGCAAAGTACTGGCCGACAGAAAAGTTCCCATGCATCCCCACACAGTTTAAAGGGGAAGAGCTGACCTTGTCCAGTCCACCCCCACCACTCGTACTGGCTGTCATCGGATAACCTCTGGAGGAGGACACCTGCGCCCCTCCGAGCATGATGGACCCTCCCGGGGCACAGGTCTCGGGTGACTTGCTAACGGCACCTCCACCTCCGCTCCCCCCGCTGTACATCCTCAAAACTGCCTGCTGCTGGTGCTGTTGTTTCTGCCACAGCAGGTAGTCCATACTTTCAGGATACACCCCAGCCTTCATCGCCTCCCCATTATGCCCTGGTAGCACCGTCCCTGAATAGGCCATGTTTCCCTGCGGAGCCACACTAGTGACGTAAGTCCCCCCTGAGGAGTTAGCGGTGCCCTGTTTGGATGGGCTGGGATTCGGAGGCCCTGTAGATGCCCCATTCTGACACACCTGCTGCAGAGCCTGGGCTTGGCAGTGCTGGTTAATCTGGTAAATGATGCTCTGGATGGAGGGAAGATTTGACTGAGGAGGGAGGTTCAGTCCTCGGCCCCCTGCCACAGGGATCACAGAACCGGCCACAGTGACGTTAGGGGGGACCGACAGAGTGGTGGCCTCTGGCGGTTTGGGATGCCCTGTGTGGTACACAATCTGTCCATGGCAATGGCCTAAAGTGCTGCTGTTGGGAGGTGGATAAGGAGCCACAGCTATCTGCGCCGGAGACAACTTAGTCCTCCTGCCCTCTGAGTTTTTGAGGACGCCCTTTGTCGAGGGTATGAAAGATAATGAGGAGGATGAGGATGATGATGAGACTTTGACGATCGCTAACAGACCCTGGTAGCCCCCAGTGTGGAGATGGGGATAGGGGCTGTAGCGTTGTCCAGTGGTATCGTATCCATTCACAGTCCGGTTAAGGTGCTTGTGTTGGGGAACCCTGATATTTGTGGGGAATATCTTGATGGACAGAGGGTTGCTGGCTGTCTTCTGCGCGTAGGCATCCAGCTCTGCTGCGCTAGGGTAGCGCGGGGAAGGCATGGGGACAGTCAGCTCACCTGGAAGACAAAAAGATAAGAATGTTTTTAATCAAGACTATAAAAGACTTGGAACATGACAAGTTTAGATTATATGGTAATGAGAGCAGAGCTGCTAAAGTAGCAGCCTGGAGATTCTTCTAAATGTGTCTTTTGCACTCTATAATACTCTAATCCCAATCCATTTTAGTAGAGACAAGTGTGCCAAGCTTCCAGTAAAGACCTCCATCCCTGGTTGAAGGTTACACAGTTGTTGCCTTCAGGTGTGTAACAACTTTTGGCATCACCCTAAATGACCTGCTCCTCTTAGTGGCTCACATTACAACAGCAGTTCTGCCTTTTTCCACAACAAAGAAGCCCTTCATCGACTTATATGCATGAATTGTATGTTCTCACCTACACATTTAGTATTTGCCATTGACCTTGTGTGTACATTCTTCATTGCAATCTTCATTGCTAAGAAAATGTCAGCGAAGAACAAAAAATGCTATTGTACAAAGCGCAGATAGATTAATCACAAATTATGTGAATACTGAATGTTTCAAATTCAGCCTCTCTATAGAAACTATATTTAATTCCTCATCCAGTTCTCTCTCTTCCTCTCTCTCCCTCTCACTCTATATTCCAGTAGAGGTTTATCCCTGGATAAATAGCTCTTTTTTAACTCGAAATCAGGCACCTAAGGCATTATTAAACCAGTGCTTTGTGAAATTAATTTGGCCTTTCTATTGTTCAAAATTGGGTTACCCTTGGAGACGGAAAGGAGAGCGAGCAGGAAGTAAGGAGGATAAAAGACTTGTTTAATTGCACTGACACATTTGAGATTTATAAGTAGCACCAGTAGGTCTTAGCCTTGGCCAGGCCAATTTCTCAATTATTCAATCAGACCATCTCCAAATGAAGAGACAGACCTACATTACCCCTCCCACGAACCACCGAAAAACTATACCCCATGGGAATACGTAACCGGGTTTTTTTCCCTTCTTCAGCCTGTACAGAGAAACTGTGAGACAAAATGTACTGCACAATCATTGTCATAAAACATGATTGAGATATCCATTAAAAGCTGTGCTGCAAAACTCACTGACTCACTCCTATTAAAACACAAAGACTCACATGTTAGGCTGGGCAGGAAACGATAAAAACCCCAATAAGCCTTAATGTCTAATAGTACTCAGAGAGCAAGACATGGTGTCCTTGTAGTTGGACTCTGTTTTGGCTTGATCAGGGTTTTTAATCAGGCGTTTTCAGAAAAACCTGGGGCTTTTGGGATTCTAAGAAGAAAAAAAAAAAAGAGTTGGGGAAACAACGAGAAAAAGCTGCGAGAGGCAGTGCAGAGGATGAGCGGAGGTGAAGGGCCGTGGTGAGATTGGATTTAAACGACATTATTCAGGCAATTTCATGGCTACTTAGTTCAGTGCTACAAAAAGGCAGAGCGGGAGCAGGCAAAGCACTCAATTTACAAGTGATAAATCAACTGCCACAAATGACTACCAACCCTCTCAAAAATTATATTTTTTTTAAGAAAAGTGTGCACATTTATTGGTTGTTTTTATCCTTCTGACTGAAATTAAACAGCCACAAATGGCAGCGTCAGCAAATGCCAGAGTGTTTTTTCCAGAACTCTAGGGATACAGCTGTGTGGAAGTTGTCACATTTCTGATTGTCACCCTTTAAACATCCTTTACTCTCTGGCTTCCATTAAGCTGGCACAAGTCAATCACTCAAGAAGCTAAATCTACACCATCCATGTGCTCTTACTAAGTCCTTAAAATCTAATAGCACATGGTAAGAGTAATTCCCAAGTGATGAAGGCATATTTAGGCAGCGTAATTTATATATATATATATATATATATATATATATATATATATATATATATATATATATATATATATATATATATATATATATATATATATATATATATACACACACACACTTTTAAAATTATAATCATATAATTGTATAACATATTTAAATTACACTGTTAAATTAATACAGTATAAGGCACTATACAATATTGTATAATAATTTATCTTAATTGAACAGTTTGAACCATAAAAATAATACATGGAATAATTATGTCAAAATACTACATTTCAAATAAACATTTTCTTTAGCTGCTGCACAAACTTTTCTAGTGGATAGGACAAATCTGACCCGTTCCTCTACCCAAAAGAGTTTTATTTCATGTATATTTATAGGATGTCTTGCTTGAGTGGCCTGCCTCAGACCACAGCATTTCAAATGGAATTGGAACCAAGACTCCAGAGAAGGCCAAAAAATGCAAATTTGCATCTGTTTGTGCTGAAGCTGTTGTTGTTGTTGATATACATGCCTTTGTGGCATCACCCTACTTATTTTGAGTTTTAGATCACAGACAAACACCCTGATATTTGCTCATTGACCGCAAAGACCTCCATAAATATTCACAATATTGCATGGCATTTCATACATAATTCATAAAAAATAAATAAAAAAAATACTTTATTACTGCTTTTATATCAGAGTTACTGTCTGAACTGATCTGTATATTTTGTTTCATCTGTGACCATTTACTTAAGAATGAAAGTTAGGTCATGTTTTAGGCCGCATCCAAACACACAACCTCAAACATTCACTGTCTCCGACTAGCTCTTCTGGGTCTAGGAAGTCTTTTTAAAGCATTCCTGAGGCTACAGAGGTCTGCCGAGTGTTTAAAGCGCGTATGTTAGCTGGCATCTTCTTGGGCAGCGGATGAAAGGATGCTCGTCTCTGCGCTGTCACAGTCTAATTGGAGGTGTTCTAAATGGGTCAGATGAAATGGGGGGCTGTCGAGCATCTGTCCAGCCCATGCAGGGCCGGCACAGGGGCCGACACTTTCAACCCCCTCGGTGACAGCAGCGCCACGGCGCTTTGATGTTTCCCCGACAGCCAGCACAGAAGGGTGGGTGGGGAGGGTTTGTGCATGTGTGTGTGTGTGATACAACTAGACTGACAGTTTCCTCACTTCATTGGATCCAAAGAGAAAAAAAACTGTGGATTTCAAAGAGGCGTCGCTGGTCCGTATGCAAATAGATGAGCCAATTTTCTGATCTGCTTTACGTAAGGGGGGTTGGATCGGGTGACTATCTTTGATCATCACATGGTTTAATTAAGGAGCCATGCTTTGCCATGTCACTCTCCCTTAGCCTTCTATCTCTCTCCTCCCTTCACTTCATCTCTCTTTGCGACGGGGCCAAAATGCGCTAATTATCATTTAAGTGCAGCTAATGCTGTTGCTGCCATGCATTTTTGTGACAGGTCCATATTTTCCATTCCTAAACTGCTCAGTTGACTCCTCTCGTACAATGGATAAAGCTGCTGTTGCCATCTTTCTCTCTGTGGCCCGCTCTTGTTTGTCAACAGTCAAAAGCCTCCAGCACCCGACCTGCCATCAAAGGGTTTCACACTTCACAGGCTACGGGGATTAGATGCCTTTCAGACCCATAGAGAGCTGCTCCAACCCACAAAGGCCTCTGGCCATAGCTGCAGCTATGAGCACAGCGGAGGAGAGAAAGAGAGGTTTGAGGTAGCCATCACTGATTTTCTCTGGTGATCCTTTCCTAAACGTTTCTAAATTATAATTCAACCCATGTCAAGGTTATAAATAAGAACAAAACTGTATACACTAGAACTGTACTAAAGGAACTGTTGTAAAGCAGCGTGGGTGATTCAAATCAAAAGACATACTAATCTTCTACTAAAGAAAACATCTGGTTCAACTAGCACATTTTCTAAAAACATTTTCCTCAGTGGAAATCACGGATGCTAGAACTGCATGTGGTGAACGTAGACTATAAAAAAATATGGACGTAGTGTCCATGACGTCACCCAAAGGATTCCGATAAGCTGTTCTGAAGCGTAAAGTAGAGACGAGCTGGCCGTTGCCATCGCGTCATCGTGCATCACACCTGGATAATAGGAAATGGGCAAAGAGGCGGGATGTGGGCGGGGCTTATGTGACACAATGACTATAGACGGTGGATAAATGGCTATCCACCTGTCACTCAAAGTAACCACACCCTTAATTATGGAGAAATTTAAGGCTTAATATAATGTAAACGAATAAGTTATACAAAAATGTATCCTCCCCTCACAGCTGTCATGAAGGGCAAAATTCGCTGTATATACCAAAACCACAATTTGTACCAGTCTGTAAACTAGTTTTTTTTACTGATGTAATGCTGGGCATTTTAACATGGGGCTCAATGAGATTTTGTCCCTTCTGGAGCCTGTCCCTAGTGGCCAGTCGAGGAATTGCAGTTTAAATTACTTCCGTGTTGGCTTCAAGAGAGACCGCGGGAGGTTGCCGCTTGGTGGTGACATAGCAAAATTAAAATAAGGACCAAAATCATAATGTTATACTAAATATCAAATATAATGTTTACATTTTATATCTAAGTTTTTATTTAAAATTTTATTTGAAAGAGTTTAGCTACAACCTTAATCAAACACACCGACAACCAGCTAATTAAGGTCTTCAGGGTTGCTTGAAATAAATAAATAAATAAACGAGCTGAAGCAGGTTGGAGATAAACTTTGCATTGGGCCTCCAGGAGCATGGTTAAAGACCTAGGATATAAGTGATTTAAAATACAGTTTCATGGCCAGCTGAAATGATTTGTTTATATTTTCACTACATTTATCTAAATAAATCTCAATGCAATCACCACTGACAGGCTATAGTCAGTTCTAAGAGATCAACTTCACATTTTGTTTATCATGATGAAACAGGCTTACAAGAAAGTACCAGATGGGCAAACGTTGAACTTTTAAACATGACTTGTTTGACTTGTTTTCTCACACTTCCCCCTGCCCAGATATTACACTAACATTATCTGTCACGTAGGCCATCCCCTGTGTGAGTGTGAGATCTTTCATCAGCTCAGACCTGCGTGACTTATTGGTGCTCAATGTCTCTGATCACGCTTGCGAGCACAGCGCAGATGGCGTCCTGTGATAAACACAGACAATCGCACCTAAACACACGCACCCACATGATAAACTCAACAACAGATCCACACAAGAGACGCGTTCGCGTCACAAATGCAAACAAAACATACTCCAGCAAATAGGCAGACATGCAACCACACACGCCATCACACACACACCGGCTCAGTGGAGTGAAGCGTGTTGTGGTTGCTCCTGTTTGCAGTATGTGTGTGTGTATTGCGTATGCTAATGTGGGGCAGGAGTTCTAACAGGTGTCTGCATGGGCGACAGTCTGCAATGCCTCCTGGGCAAAATGCTTCACACTTGCTTCATCTCGACATGCGACAGCCTTGTACGGATTAATTATTTCCCTTGAGGAAGGCAGCAATCCATTCCTTGCTAGCTCACAGAACAGGAGCTACCATGTGTGTGTTTGTTTGTATGTGTGCACTCAATCCCACAAACAGAGAGAGAGAGAGAGAGAGAGAGAGAGAGAGAGAGAGAGAGAGAGAGAGAGAGAGAGAGAGAGAGAGAGAGAGAGAGAGAGAGAGAGAGAGAGAGAGAGAGAGAGAGAGAGAGAGAGAGAGAGAGAGAGAGAGAGAGAGAGAGAGAGAGAGAGAGAGAGAGAGAGAGAGAGAGCGAGCGAGCACAAACCGAATTACACTCGCCCTCTCCTGTCCATTTATTGCAGATTATTCCTCTTCACTTTACAGAAGTGATCCATTGAGTTTGCTGGCTGTTTTGATGCCACACGTTTACCAGCAATCTAATATCAGTTCTGTCCTCACTGAGCATATTCAGTCATGCATTGTGCCTTTTCCCTCTTCTGGCATACGGACAAATGATCCCATCCTGCCAGGCACAAAGCGCTCTGGGAGGACGGGAGGGGAAGATTGCGGGAAACGGGATGGCAGGGGGATAATTAGCGGAATGACCTCTGTCCTTAATCACTCGCGGCTGGCACTGAGTGCCCGTGTGTCAGAGCCGTAGTTCTCTAAATGCCATCTCTCATTACCGCCGACGCACACCAACCAGAGAGGCCCTGCACACACACAAACACACAAAAAGACAACGGGACCCGATCTCCGCAATGTCCCTGCCATCCCGCTGCAGTCTCACATGGCAAACGAACACCTGCAGGCTGAACACTGACGTCCTGCCATGGAGTAGATGGGTCAGGGTGAGCGGGGCTAGGAAAGGCCCAGGTCAGCTCTGGATGCGGGTGCAGCGGAAGCCATACGGAGAGCGCACGTCCTTCACGCTGCCTGGACCGCCCTTGAGCGAGCAGACAGTGTGGAGGAGGCATAATCCTAAATACTCAATTAACACTACTCTAATTAGCAGCAAGAGCGTGTGTGTGTGTGTGCTGGAGGGGGGCATCTGAGGGATATGATTGAATGTGAGGGGGAAGAAAATTTGCAATTGGAGATCCTAAAAAATGGGAATTGTCTATGTAGGCAGTTTATTCGTTCTTTAAAGCAATGAATCAAGGAAAAGAAAGAGAGAAAACGAGAGCGTGAGGGGCCAGATGTGTGCACGCATCCTCAGGGAGGCGTCTGCAGGAAATGATGCAGAGATGAAAGAGAAGCGGTGACACAAAATAACTGAATATTTTCAGCGTCGCATTTACAATTAACTTCCCATGAAGAGCAGCACTCTACAGGAGCGCAGATGACGTTGATCACTGAAAATGTGAAGCATCTGTAACGGTTGAGAAGTGAAAGAATAAATAAAACCTGGGACATGTCCAGCCGCTTCGATCACGTCTACAGACGCAGGAGAGAAGAGGTATAACAGCCGCTGGGTTTCAACAGAACAAAGAACACACAAAACCACATCAGCTTTGGCTCAACATATATGGGTTGTGGCAAGGCACAGATAAACAGGAACTGATTCTGAGAAAAACACACACATAAGCTGTCAGATGCAGTGCAACATCCAGCAGGTTTACAGCGTTCCCCCTCCTCTAAAAGCCTGAATTGTTAAAGCGTAGAAGCGGTCAGCACAAACGCTTAGACAGGCACAGCCATCATCTTTATGAGCCAGCGTACGTGTGAGACATCTGACCCTGGAAATTTTGGACCAAGCCCAGTTTCTTTTCCACTGTAGGTGCATTGGTCTCTCATTGTGATTTCAAATAAATCACACAATTGAGTCCCAGAGGAGCTGAATCCCAATTCTTCTATTTCTAAGAGTGAAAATGTGTGCTACATTGGTGTTAGGACAGTATGCGCTTGAGTCTGGAGCAAAAAGGCATATACTTGGACAGACTACAGTGTCATAAAACTGCATCTTTAAACTATATCAAGCAGTATTATAAGGTCACGAGAAAGTAGTTTGGAATATTTATTGTTGAATACTGTATACCGTTTCACAAACTATTTATTACACATAAATAGCATAACATTTTAATAAATCGGCCATTTATTGGGAATCAGCCATAACATTGGTTTATCAGCAAAGATTTTAATATTGGTTCATCTCATGCATTGCTACACTATTGACCTAACCCCACCCCCCCCCTGCATTACTGCATTCCATGTAGGATGGATAGTATGCAACTGGTATTCAAAACGGTCAAAAAACATCTCCTGCATGCCCTCCCCAATACAAGCAGGTCTCTCTCTGTCACCCTCTCAGCAAAAAGGTTTCATAAAAGTGGGACAGTGAGAGTGAGGGAGCGAGGGAGCATGAGGGGCTTCTGGTGTCGTTGTATTCTAAACAATACCTGCCTGTTGTTAATGGACGTGTCATCTGCTCTTCTCTCACACACTGATTACTCAGCGATTACTAACCCAGGCCCCCAGTCACCGTAACAACCGTTGCCGGCACAATGGAACCCTGAATGTGGCAGCTGTTTGAAGCTCTACAATTAACCCAGCATGCCTCTGTGTGCCTCTCCGGCTCTAATTGAGTGGAGAGCTGAAAGAACGCGGCTGTCCTCCCCCAGACCTCCTGCACCGTAGGCTCGGGTTCAGATCTCTGCCCCTCTCAAACACACACGCTAATGACAATAATAGAGCAGGACTGCGAACCTGTCTGTCCAGACCAAGAGTCTTAGAGAGACATCTGAATTTGCATACACTGATAAAAATAGGTATGCTAATGATTCACGCTAATTGCTAAAAGGATCGCACAAGTAAGGAGGAAAAGCAAACAACGCAAAGTTGGGATGCACAGAAATTTGGCCAATACTTAGAGAATTATGGGTAATAATAACAATTTATATGATGCAAGCAAATGATGTGCTATGCAAGCAAATCTTATTGGTTTCTGCTGTTACTAAAAACAACAAATACAAGACTACGGGGTAAGCTGTGCCAATTTATTAATTTTTTTACTTAAAGGGTTAGTTCACCCAAAAATAAAAATTCTGTCATTAATTACTTACTCTAATGTCGTTCGACACCCGTAAGACTTACGTTCATCTTAGGAACACAAATGAAGATATTTTTGAATGAAATCTAATGGCTTAGACAGGCCTTCATTGACATTTCCTCTTTCAAGACCCATAAAGGCACTAAAGACGTCGTTACAAAGTCCATCTCACTACAGTGGCTCTACAATCATTTTATGAAGCGACGAGAATAGTTTTTGTGCTCAAAAAAACCTAAGTAACGACTTATATAGTGATGGGCCGATTTCAAAACAAAGATATTATGAATCAGCGTATTGATTCATGATTCGGATCACGTGTCAAATCGCCAAACTGCTGAAATTCCGGGACATTGGCGATCCAAATCATGGATCTATATGCTGATTCATAACCGTTCGAATCTTTGTTTTGAAATCGGCCCATCACTATACAAGTCGTTATTTCGCTTTTTTTGCACACAAAAACTTCTCGTTGCTTCATAAAATTATTGTAGAGACATAGTAGTGAGATGGACTTTGTAACTTTTTTGAGCCATCGGATTTCAACAAAAATATCTCCCTTTTTTTGTTCCGAAGATTAACGGAGGTCTCACGGATGTCGAATGACATTAGGGTAATTATTGACAGAATTTTCATTTTTGGGTGAACTTACCCTTTAAATTGTCCTCTATGCAAATTTTTTTTAAACTAATTCACCTAATAACATTTCAGGATGTCTGTTACAAACTGAAAAAAAGATAACATAATTCATGAAAACAAATAAAGAAAATGTGGTCCATTGACATTAGGGATATAAACAATTATAAACAAGAAAATCAAGCGTTGAGCAGACTGGGTTGGTTAAAATGGAAAAGCCATCCAAAATATAATCTAATATTTACTTAAGGCCACACTTGGCTCTGATTTTAATCGATTCATTTCCTGCTCCGCTCAGGGTGAACTGGCAAAACATATTCGGGTTACTTAGCTAATTCCCCACAGATACAAGCGAGTACCCAATCAAAGGTGAATCTCAGAGCTAATAAGCGCAGGGGCTCCGAGTCAAATTAAAATGCACATGAATAATACGCATGATACTTGAGACCTTCTCAGAGGAAATTACATTTTAGGCAATATCCATCCGAAGACAGCGCGTGAAGTTTTAATTTGCATTACTCTTCAGCGTGACACCATTTAAAAGCCAATTCCAACATTTTAATTCAATGATACGACACACACTGGAGATGGTCTCTCTGTTCGGTTTTGCGCGCACACACACACACACACACACACACACACACACACACACACACAGACACACACACACACACATTTTAAAAGTCTGGAAATTTCTTTCCTCACTCACCACTATGTACTTGTACTCTGCCTTCCTTTCTCATTGTCCTTCCTCTCCTCTGTTCCTGCACTCTCATCTATCTCTCCATCTCCCTCTCTCTCTCTTTGAGTAAGCGAGTTTCATTGGGGTGCTTGCTGACTGGAATCACCTCAGGGCGAACACTTTATTATCTGCGGTCAAAGCGTCACTACAAATACCATTCTACACACACAAGTGTCACTTTGCATTTGTCTGCTTTCTGCCTGCATCGGGCCAGCAGGACCAGGCTGCCTGTACACACACACACACACACACACACACACACACAGCGTGGGAAAATAGACAACAATGATTCCTCTTCCTAATCTGGATAATATAATATAATATAATATAATATAATATAATATAATATAATATAATATAATATAATATAATATAATATAATATAATATAATATACAATTTTTATGTTATGTAGTACTGTGGGGTATAACAAGAAGTAAGTTTTATAGTGCCTAAAACTGTATTGCAATATCTAAATGCAGACTTTTTTTTATTCTTTGTGGGTTTTGTGGCGCATTTGGGCTTTTTGTGCTGCTGTTTTTGTTATTCTGCACAGAACAGCTTTTCTCTGCCCTCCATACCGAGACGTAGAGCACAAGGTACGAGAGATTATAAAGAAAGATGAATAAGAAATTCTCCAAGCTTGTAGCAGCGAGGGGAAGATAACAACCGTTCCTCTCCCAGAGGAGAACCCCACAGACCCCATCCACTCGCTCTCCTCCGAACGCCTCGAGATCCCCTCTTCATCATCCACAACAACGGAGACAGCAGGCAGCGAGCACTGTCCTCTCCATGCCTGTGTGGAATGCTAACCGTCAGCAGACATGTCAGGGGCATTGTGGGGCGAGAACTGGGCGACTTTGTTTTCTCTCACACTTCATGCCACACAGCTCGCTGACGAACGAAAACAAAGCACAAACAGAAGAACAGAGCAAACTGCAACGGAAAAGCTCATACTGCACTTTTGTTGTCAAAACCGAAGAAACAATCATTCGAAGAACTTCAGAAAGAAAAACTATACAATCTGTAAAGCGTTTAAAACTTTTTTATAATTATCTCATTGCAAAATAAACTCACATTTGGATCATTTAGGCATCAAAAAGAAATCTTCCAGAAGTCAAAAAAAAAAAAATCTTCCACAAAAAAAAACAATCAGAAAATGCGAGCAATATAGTTCCCATAAAGCATTGCAAATTATGTAAGTCAGTGGCATATACAGTCAACAACTTGCAATTTTGTATGTTTGAACATTTTGCTATAAACTTTAAATATGGGATTTTAGGGGTGTGGCGAGATCTCGCGCGATTAAAATGTGACAAGATTTCTCGTCGAGTAAAAAGCTGTCTCGTGATATCGAGTGTGAGGGTGACATTAGCCTAGAATATGCCACCGCTACGTTTACATTACATCATCCACTGTCGTTTTTGCTTTTTTAAATAGAAATAAAAAAAAAAATATTCTGTTGGATAACGGTCGCTTCAATTGTAAACGTCTCTGCACTCTGCACGACTGCATCCGAGCTGCAGGAATCACAAAGAAATGTACTGGTTTACTGTTACGAGAGTAAGGTGAGATGATTGACAGGACCATGGTGGAAGATTTGTGAGCAACAGACCCTGATAGAGAGTCTGATGAATGTCTTATTATCCAGAATGTGCGCTCAGCACCGCCGCTCCCTATACACAGAGTACGAGCAATCAGGAATCAAAAGCAAAAGTAGCCACAAGCTCTGTGTTTCGCGCAAATTAGGGTGACATACAATAGCCAGTCTCCCAATATTAAACTTATCTCACACTAGGCTGTGTAGTTGTAACCACCTCTTAGCTCTGTTCTCTGTTTTGGTCTCTGTTTGCACTTTCAATAATGAGTAATTTGATTATGGTTGCAATTATTGACTATGTTTACATGGACAACAATACTCAGATATTAACCTGATTAAGAAGCTACCATGTTAAAATCGATTTCTAATTACCTTAATCCAGTTAAAGTCATACTCAGAGTAAATGCGAATCGAATTGAGACATGGGGTATTCCTATTTTAGTCGCATTATCAGAGCGCATTACAGACATGTACACACCTTAAATCTAACTATAGTTGTGTAGTTTTCGCCACATTTTGTGACAGGACACGTACATATGCACACCAGGCAAGTGCAGAGGGGAGGGCTTTGGGGGCTTGAGTCCCTGTCCTTTTTGAAAATTAATCAAAAGTGCAATCATCATTAGTAATGTGGCCAATAAAACAGATTTTGAATTATAATTAATATAACAACGAATACAAAACAGTAGCAAAGTGTTCAAAATTCTGAAAATTCTCGTTTATCTTTTACATATCTGTCAGTCTGAAGTGGTGCCATAACGCATTGCTATGGGTGGCGTGTTTTTTTTTTTTTTGCTTCACTGCTTAGATATATTAGATTTTTATAATTTTGAATGTATTTTAATATATATATAAAAATACATTCAAAATTATAAAAATCACTCGCTTTTATAAAGTAACACTGTCCAACAGCGACACCTGCAGGTAAAGTTACAGCGGAATTCCTGAGCCCATTGAATTTTTAACAGTCCCACCAAAGTCGCGCTTTTATTGAATGTCGGACAGCGTAGCGTGGCATGGAGACGTAATGACGTGCCATTAATCAATCTATGTTCTATACCATGTAAAAGAAAAATGAATAGAATATTCTAAAAGCAACTCATGTAAACACATTAATCAGAAAATGGTCAATAATTAGGTTACTGCTGTCCATGGAAACATAGTCATTGTTTGCATTTATTTAGACTAAGATTTTTTTTTAATATTTCTGTTCTATTTGTGGGAAGGAGTTCAATTAGGAGGTCACATACAGCCTCAGTCAGGAGTTTTGGAAGCTCATAATTTATTCATGTAAAGTAAGGTCTGAAGAGACTCGTGTGAAATCATTCAGGATAGAGAAGCCAGTCAGTTGAGTTTGTGGCACAACCTTTTATAGTGCTCGTATATGTAGTCTTTCAATGCATATGATAATTAATTCTCAGAAAGTAGAACAAAAATGACATTACAAGATGAATGACAAAATACACCTGCATACTATTTATTCAGTCATGAATTGAGGAAATTGAGGATTTCTTAAAAATACTGCGCGAAAAATCTCATCTCGTCATGTTCTCGTGAATCCAATCTTGTCTCATCTTGTCTCATGAGCTAAGTGTCACACCCAAGCAGCAACCTCCCGCGATCTCTCTTGAAGCCAATACGGAAGTAATGCAAACTGCAATTTCTTAACTGGCCACTAGGGACAGGCTCCAGAAGGGAGCAGAGTCTTATTGAGCCCCATGTTAAAATTCTCAACTTTAAAGCAGAAAAAAACATGTTTACAGCCTGGTACAAATTGTGGTTTTGGCTTATAAGGCTAATTTTGATCTTCATGACAACTGTGAGGTGGGTGAATTTTTTTATAACTCATTCCTTTATGTTATATAAAGCCTTAAAGTTCTGCATAATTAAGGGCGTGGTTACAAGCGGATAGCTATTTATCTGCCGTCTATAGTCATTGCGTCACCTCAGCGTCACGCACATCCCCCTTTTTTTGCCCATTTTCTGTTATCCGGGAATGACACGCGATGACTCGCTCACAAGATGGCAACGCCCAGCTCGCCCATACTTTAAGCTTCAGAACGGCTTATCGGAATCCTATGGGTGACGTCACGGACGCTACGTCCATATTTTTTTACAGTCTATGGTCACACTCCTAAGCAAATCTTTTAACAAAATAGTTCATTTTGGATTAAATTTCAGATATGAGTGTAATTTGCAGTACATCATGATATGAATAGTTAATTCTTTTATTCAGTTCCAATAATTTTGTCTGCAATGACCTTTGGAACTATACCAAATATTTCTGATCTTAAAATACTTTAAAAGCTATTTTAAATAAATGTTTAAATATTGGTAATCATTCAGATTAAAATGAAAGGATTAAAAAGAAAGGAAAAATACTTTTGAACCCAAGGACACTGATTTTTTTTTTTTGATGTCATTACTTTCTCGATACCATTCATTTTGCTGGTATTTGTGTTAACATATTTTGTCTTTATATTTTTTTCTTTTTTGTGTCGACACCTGCCTCAAGACAAATTCCTTGTATATCAAAGATCTTATGAAGTTCTTTTCATCTCCTAGTCCTCCTCCCTTCTTTCTCATGTCCTTGTTTCTTATCCTTCCCGCCAACACACAACACACCCTACTCCTCTCAGTCTCTTCAAATGCTGTTTTGTAGGCGTCTCTCTTCACTGAGGTCTACCGTTAGCCACCCACGAAAAAACAAAACATGAAGCGGCCCATTTCACTTTTATACATAAGACTCGCCTGACTTGAATAAATCCCTCATGTGCCTTAGAATTTCTGGGGTCACGCAGTCGACAATGAGGACAGGCCACCTGCTCTATCTGCTAGATCTTCCTGGAAGAACGAGAACGAAAGGAGAGTTGTAACGGCAAGTGCTGAATAAGTTATTCAGCTGTAGGGGATTAAAAATGATTTTTTTTGAAGTAATATCCATGTTAAACATGACTTAAGCCCTATTGATTGCATCTGTGGTACAATTGTAGAAAACAGTTTTAACATTTGACAATTTGGTACAAAAACACACACACAAAAAAACCCCAAACCAAATAAAAATGTGTTCTGTAATACATAGTGGAAGTCTAAGGAGGAATTTTTGTACAGGCACAGATGCTGTGATAGAGCTTTACTTGTATTTAACCTAGAATATTCCTTCTTTTCTCATTGTGTGGTATAAAAATGATCTCCGGGTGAAAATGAAAAAGAACTGAAAGAACTGAGGACTCCTCCGTCAAATACAATCTTGGAGAACATCACAAGCTGCTTGATAGAGCTAAAGATAATGAAGAGATAACTCATAATGCGAGCGAGGAAATGGAGAAAAAAAAAGGTTCAATTTCGCTTGTCTCTGATAAGATGACCTCTTTTCAACTGCAAGATTCGTATCAGGAAAACTTTCAGAAACAATCATTCACACACACATACACACTCACTTTCTAAAATACACGCAAAAAGTGTGGTAGAGAGACGAATCAGAGAATTCGGTTGAGATCAGAAAGATGAACAAGATCTTAAATTAACAGATAGAAAGAACTAAGGGTGTACAGTATGTGTGTGTGTGTCCTGACAGGCCGAGAGAGATCTCACAGTGCGAGTCTGCAGGTAAATAGAAAAAGAGGGTTGCCTGCAGCTAGCCTGGAGCAAGTCTCAACCCTCCTGCTCTCTCATTTAGGAAACAAGGTCTCCACTGCTTCAAAATGAATATTAAACACCATACACACACAAGTGCTGGTAAAACCATATTAAGCCATGACCATTAAGCCATAAATCAGTGCACTAGTAAAAACTTCACAAGACGGCCAAATCACTAAAGGGATCTCATTGGAACACTACAAACAAGATCTATTTTCATCTCTAACACTTGTTTATTTATATCTAAACATGTCTTTGTTTGATTTTTGACAACGTGTATGAGAATATTAGACCACAGAGACGTGTAAGGACAAGAAACAAGAAACCCAATCAAGCACACAGAGACTTTCATACTAATGCTTGTGATACTAATTTGCAAGAGAAGCTGTTAGTGCACATACACTCTTTACCCAGAGGAGAGCGAGTGTGTCAGGCAGGCTATTCTAATTGATGTTAAAGGTCCCAAAGGAGCAGTAATGTTAGTTTAGCACATCATGTACTGTCTGTCTGTCTCTATCTCTCTCTACCACACACACACACACACACACACACACACACACACACACACACACACACACACACACACACACACACACACACACACACACACGATTTGTTCATCTTTCTTCAGTTATCTTCTCTTTCATAACACATTACATGGCTGCTTTTTAACATGCAAGACAGACGGATGGACAGAAAGGCAAGGAGACAGACAGAAACATCTTTATAATTTCTATTTAGAAAAGATTTAGAAATTGATAGAGAGAACTAGAGAAAAGACAGACAGATATGATATGGGAGACAGACAGATATACAGATAGAGTGTGTGTGCTTGTGTTCTGCATCTTCTAACCCGTCTCCTGGCCCCCAACGGAAGGTCAGTCTCTGGGTGTGATCTCATTTCCTCAACTGCTCTAGGAGTCTTGGATCCCCTCCACCTCTTCATTCTCTTCTCCTGCCCTCCCTCCCTCCTTCCAACCCATACATACACCTGGGAGGCCCACTTGCCAACTTAAAGGGCATCTCGCTTACGTCTGCCAAATCCATGGCAACAGCCGCTAGCAACCCAGGCCCCCTTCCCCACCCTGCTCTGCCCTCTATGCCAATGGCACCCAAAGCCCTAGGATGGGCACCAATTGAGTGGCAAGGCTGGTAGGCCCCCAGCAGTGCCTGGAAATGAGCCTCTGGGTGTGTCTGCAGGTTGCTGGCAGGGTGATCAGCCAATCATAACCCTGGGAGGCAAAGAAGACTGCCGGATCGAATACAAACAGTGCTAAAAAAAACCCTTGATTGCCACTGCCTAGTCAGTTATTGATGTTATTATAATGCTAATTGAGCATCATGGGTAATATAAGCTGTAAAGGGCACCAACTGAAATAAACATCTCTTACACACCTCAGAATCATAAAAGTTCACTGAGGATAAATACAAATCCCTGCAGACTGAGGATAAATACAAATCCCTGCAGACAGTGTCTGAAGGGGAAAAAACAATGGAGGCAACAGGGCAGAGAGCAGCTGAGAATGAAATAAAATATAAAAAGGTGAAAAGGGCAGAGTTGAAACTAAGGCTAAAGCAGTCATATTAGTTGCCATGGTAAGCCTTTTTAAACACTTTGAGGTAAATGTGATTTGTCTCCAGTATGGTGAACCCTGCTGGACTGGAGGAGCATTGCACTGCTGAACCAAAGTCATTCTGGCAGAGATCAACATCTCTAGCCTGACAAGCCAGACCCACAGCAAGATGTTTGGTCTGGAAACTCACCATTGACAGCTTAATCCAAGGGGCGGGATAAACGGTTGTCTTTCAAACTCCCTCTGCACGCGATAGGATAGCGCTACAACCAACCAGAGCAACGTGAAGCAGAGCTCGTTGACAGATTAAACTTTCGCCGTATCCGGTTGGCAAAACTGCGAGCACATCTTCCCTTTTTAAGAATGACTTCAGTGCCGTTCTTTGTTCTTTTCTCAGAGAAAAGCTTAACTCCAAGTCTTCCAGAGTCGCGGCCAAAGCCAATTCGAAAGACCGCCGTTCGCCAGCTTCTGTGATTACTAGAAGCATGTAAGAGCAACTCTGCCGTCATTATGTTAAGCCCGCCCACCGACTCTATACACAATGTGATTGGCCTGACCAGAGTTTGGTTTTTAACAGCTCAGAAGGGTATTGAGAGTTGCTAGACGACACTCCTGGCAGATTAGATTTGCTGCCACTAGGGTGTGTCTAGATTTCTAGGCTACATCTCATCATGACCCTTGAATGGCTGAAGGCGTTTATGTGAAAACTGAAGGCTCAGCCCAATTCTGAGGTCTTGTCAGTATTATGCTGACTTCTGCTTCTCATATGGTTCAAATCTTTCCCATCAGGTCTTCGGAGGTGATAATCTCTCTCTACCGGATTGGATGTTGTGACCCTGCAAATGATGTCAGAGTGCCATATGTGCATCTGATTGGTTGCCAAAGCCTGCTGTGGCTCGGGGCAGAGGGGGAAGAATGTTGTGATTGGACCCGAATCACTCACAGACGCCTTACACAGGTAAGCGTGTGTAACGGATCATGTGCAGCATAAGCATGCAAACATAACACCATGGAGAAAAATGTATCTGCAGAGGGAAGGAAGAAATGAAAAGCAAAAGGAGTGAAAATGTGCAGGCAAAACAACAAAACGGCAAATAAGAGTAAACAAAAGGAAGTGAGCAAAAGAGAAAACAAAAGTGTATGACAGAAGAGAGCGAAGGAAAGAGTGAGATAGAAAAAAGAAAGAGAAAGAGCAAGGGATAAAGACTGAGAAGCAAAGTGAAAGAGTGAAAAGAATGAGCTGTGAAAGGAAGAAAGGCAGAAAATCACCCAGAATGCATTGCAGAGGTCAGTGTTGGAGTGGCTGTGATGTGTCCGGCCCCGGTGCTCCGGTCCCCAGGGTGCTCAGTTATGAAGGGGGATCTGCCCTCCGCTCAGACTTTCATGTCGCCATCTAAGCTACCGGCAGACAGACACTGGCGGGGGGGCTGGACGACAGCTACAAATGTCACCCAAACAGGGAGATTTAATTAGGAATGACAAGCCCTGACGTGTGAGAGTGCCGCCACATACTCAGAGAATTTAGGCATGCTGAAAGCGAGCGGCTGTGATTTATAATTTAACTAATGCCTGCCGTTTCTTTTTCATTTCTTGGCTAGAAGGGGGAAAACTCAAAAGGCCTCCTCACTGAAGCTAATCTAATACGATATTTTTAAGGGCAGGCGGTCAACGGCTTCTTAAAAAGCATGTTGCCTCCTCATTCTCTCTCCCACTCTCGCTACCTCCACTTGCAACTCGCCAAGCTTTCTGCCTTTTTTTTAAGCTCTTTTTCTACTCCGACAGCGAAAGAGGTGTGATAATGAAAACAACCTTTCCTACCCCCCCATCTCTCTCTCTCTCTTTCTCTCTCTTTCTCTCTCTCTCTCTTTCTCTCTCCCTCTCTTTCCCTCTCTCTCTCTAAGCTCCACGCACTCTGGGGAAATTGATTGTCTGGCTGGCCGATCTGAGCGCTTGCAGCTGATGCTGGAGCCAGTTAAGTCAGGCTTTTTTTATTGAGAGTATGAGGCATTTTTAATGGGAGTTGCATCAATGAACTGTGCAGGCGCTCAGCATCTGCATGCAGAGGGGGGGCTTTCACTTTATAGTTATTTGAATACCCTTTCACATCCTCTCTCTCTACTCATGATCTGAGAAGGACAGTGAAGAAGGTGCCCGTCCACCTCAATCATCTTTCCGACATCAGCCCAGAATGTGTCTCGCTCTCTCTTTCTGTCCAAAGCCTGACACCTGTCTGCAGCCCCAGACCAGACGGTGCGGTCCATACATACTGAAACCACAGAGCAGACACAGATACTCCAATCAATGACACACACAAAGGTCTTTTAGTTATTGTCATGAGATTGTGCTCTACTGCAGTGATCTCTCAATCAAAAGCAAACTGATGCCAGGAAGAGTGACTGTGTGTGTGAGGCAGAGAGAAAGAAACTGTTCTTTTCCCATTGATTTCAGCCTCAGACCCCCACTGACTGCTTCTCAATAAGAAGTCCAGAAAGGAAGTGGCTAAATCCTGCTGAAATTGGAGGGAGGGAATCAATTTAAATCAAGCATGGCAGTCTCCATCTCTACTGTGCTCTCATTCTTTTTTCTTTTTTTCTCAAAGATGCATTTTTTTCCTTTTTAATGCAAAATCATTTTGAAACTTCTTATTCATCAGTTCATCCTTGTCAGTCTACTCATTCATCCTCTCATCCATCTATCCATTTGTTCATCCACTCACCAATCCATCCATTAGCTCATTCATATCTACTATCAGTTTCATCAACCATTCATTCATTCATTCATTCATTCATTCATTCATTCATTCATTCATTCATCCATTCATCCACCCATTCATTCATTCATCAAATCCACCCATCTATCCGTTCATTCATTCATTCATTCATTCATTCATTCATTCATTCATTCATTCATTATCCATCTGCTCATTAATCCATCCACCACCATCTGCTTCATTCATTTATCCATCCAACCATCCATCCGCTCATTTATTCATCCATCCATTTGCCAATTCATTCATCCACCACTCACTCATTCATCTATCCATCCACTCATCCATCCATCTGCTTTTTCATCCATCCAGCCATTTAATAATTAAGTCATTAATTTGCTCCATCCATCCATCCATCCATCCATCCACCTACACATTCATTCATCCATCCACCACCTGCTTCATTCATCCATTCATCTGCTCATTTATCTTTCCATCTATCCATCCACTCATTCAGCCATCCATCCATTCAGCCATCCCCAATTCATTTATCCGTCCTTCACTCATCTATCAATCCACTCTATCAATCCATTTATCCATCCAGCCATCCAATAACTCATTCATTCATTTGCCCCATCCATCCATCCATCCATCCATCCATCCATCCATCCATCCATCCATCCATCATTTATCCATCCACTCTATCCATCCAGCCATCCAATAATTCATTCATTCATTTGCTCCATCCATTCATCAATCTTTTGTTTATTTTTTGAGATAGGACGGTACTGGAGACTGGATTCGCAACAAGTCAGTGTGCTGCCAACAAGACTATCGGCTCCAACCACTCATTCATTTGAATTATACCAGTGAAGCTCTTTCACTTCCTGTTCTCAAACTTCACATTCACACTTCTTTAAAATTTCAAAAGAACTGCAGCAGGTGCCCATGCATTCCCAAAAAAGCTGTCCTTTTAACCTTTTCCTCTTTCTCAAGAAGGAGAAAGCAGAACGATGCTACGCTGATCAGCGAACAGCAGGAGGACATTGCCATCCTATTACGTTTAAGCTGCTCTGAGCTTAGAGCTGAACCGAGGGTATAGTGGTTAGAAGTTGCTTGTTCCTCTGCTCGTCTGCCTGTCCTCACAGTAATCAGCTTGTGCATATGGAATACTGCCACGCCAACAAAACAGAACTCGAGGCATATGGAATGTTCTAAAAGAAGGACAACCCCCTCTTCCTCTCTATTCTTTCCTTTCTTCTCTCCTTCTCATTACAGGAAGAGCTCCCTCAGTTTAAGTCTAATCTGAAGATTTAAGCAGAGCCCTGGGATCTTCGGTCGGAAAAAACAGTAGGCTGTGCTTTACTTTCTTTAATCTCTCGGAGCCTGCCAGAGCGAGATTTGTTGGTCTGTAAAATTCTTATGAACCTTGAACAAACATGGAGATACATATAATAATATACACAATTGTACAGTGTGGCAACCAGAGTACCTGTTCAACATGGGTTACTCGTGCATAAACCGACTTATGGAAAATGAGCAGATTTGTTTCAGCGTGTATATTTGCATACGGGTAGGTCTGTAAGGACATCCACCACTGCAAATGTTTAGCTAACCCGAAGGTTGAGCAACAAGCCTTGAAGCCATGGCAGGGAACCTCTAGAGTAAAGTCTTAAATTCTTGCTGATTCAAAGGCTATTGAACAACAAAAGAAAAAAAACAACAACACTACAAATGTTTCATACAGTCACAAAACCCAGACATTCCTCACAGAGCAGCACAAAGTAGAGGATGGAGTAGGGTAGTGTAGTAGTTCAGAAGAGTACGGGTTTTTAAACAAGGGCCTGAGGGTCTGCAAGATGGTATTAGGATGAAGACCTGCATGAATCTGGATAAATTGAGAATGTTATTTAAAAACGTTTTACACAACACATTTGACAATATTACCATTTAGTTTCTAACGAATGGTTAAAAGTAATACTAAAATTAATTGGTAAAAAATGGGTAAATTTATCGTTAATTTATTCTACTGAGAGCAACAGGATTTTAGAACAGTTAGAAAAATATCTGCATAGTTTTGTGAAAAAGGTAAATATTTTCAGATATTAAACAATTTGCTTTAGTACAATGATAATAAAAAAGTTGATTATTTAATTGGTTTGTATTTATAATAAATTACATTTTTCTAGCTTGCCCTGCAAGTGGATCATCATCCTTGGGGATCCTTGGAATCAAAATACCACTACAGTAGAATGGAGTATACAATACGACAAGAAGAGAGACTCAAGTACAATATAACAAATACACTAAAAAACTAAGCTAAATACACACTCACATTTAATTATTTAATATGAGCGTTCCATCTCATCAGAAGGAAGTAAATCTAATATAATGTGCTAGCAATCAGCAAGCCAAATCAGTTTGCTGTCAACCACTTGTATTTGCCATTTATGATAAAATTAATCTAAAACAAAGAAAAAAGAAATGTAAACTCTGAAATACATTTCTGCTTACATTTGCGGTTGATGTGTTGCGTTGGCTCAAGACTCTTGCTGCTGCTGCAGACGGCCGTGGTGTGCTGGGGTGCAGGGTTCTGCCTCCTCTGCAGACAGGCCAGCATGACTGCGCAAACGCAGGTACGATTCTACAGACACTGGATTGCCGAGGCCGACCTGCAGAATAAAATAGTTGAAATGGTTAATGATGGAGTCAGAGGATTAAGCAAGACTAATTTAAACAGTATGAAAATATACATTATAAAACATCGTTTGGGAGGGAGATTCCCCACTTCTTTATGTAAAGCTCTTTGAGTACCCAAAAAAGCACTATATGAATGTGGCAAATTATAAAATTATTATTTGGGAACCAGAAGACTGCCCATGTTTACTGTAAAAAAATAAAAATAAATAAATAAATACAGTGATATATATATATATATATATATATATATATATATATATATATATATATATATATATATATATATATATATATATATATATATATATAGGTAAATATTAGAAATATTAAATAAAAAAAATAGAGTAATATATAATACGGCTCCAACATGCATACAATGCAGTTCTTTAACTCGTACCTGTGATGCACAGGAGGAGGACACAAACACACACACACACACAGAGAAGTTTTAATGCTGCTCCAGCTGCCTCTCGGCTCTGTGGGCTGAATTACAAACACACACCTGCTGCATCACATGGGAATCTAGCAGCCCCGTGCTTCCTGGCCATCCCACAGCACCCATCCATCAGCAGCCTATCACTTCCCTCAGTCACAAGAGGAATAAAGCACCCTTCACTGCTCACAACACACACACAGTAGGAACAAAACCTTGCACTGACCTCCTGACAACACTTTCTAAGATTTTTTGTGTGTTTTTTTAATGATGGGGATACCGAGAGAGAGAAAGAGAGTTTGTCTGCAGATCAGATGGTGACTGAAACGGTATTTTGTCCAAAAAGGTCTCGAGGCGATTTTCCAGGAGTTTGTACTTGGAGTGTAAATGTCCATATTGTGTGTGGGAGTATGTGTAACATGCTGATGAGTTGGGTGGGGTGGGGGGGCAAATGCCAAGCGCACATCAGGGCCAGTGACGGGCGTAATCAATCTCCCCCCGGGCCATAAATCTCTGGCTGCATTCCTACTCTGCCTCCCTCCATCTTCAGCTCTTTCGCTCCAGAGGAAGAAGAGAAAACGGGGCGCGCTGCCAGACAGTCGACACAGGAAACAGCAGCTCTTTTGGAGAATGCGTAATAGGACCATCTGACTATGTTTCAGGCAGCACTGACGCCCACCAGCCGACAACCAGACTAGCAAAGAAAGTGTAATAGTAAGTTACAGGAACAATCCTGCTGGAGTAACTTTACAAGAAGTGTCTTGCTCTTGGGTACAATGGAGGATTCGAACTTGCAACCTTTTGGCACTTAAAAAACATAAGTAAAAAAAATATATTCTCATAGGTCCAAATAAAAATGAATAAAAGATAATTCATGTACTGTTTGATATGATATATTACCTTTACAAGCCATCTACATTAAAAATGCAAATACTTCTATAGCAATAATAATTGCAGAAATAAGTTTTAAATAAACTTTGGCAGCCCTAAAATGCTAAACCAAAATAAAAAATAAGACTAGAAAACTTAGAACAAATTTAATAAATTAAAATGAACAAATACTAAAAAGTAAAAATAAAAATATAAAATGGAAATAAATCAAAGCCATAATAACCCTATAGTGAAACACTTAACATGGTTCGCCTAAGTAGGTACGACATGTTCCTGGCTGAATCAATATCCTTGTTTGGAACAGCATTCCTGTCAACCAATCAGGTTTTAGGATTAGGCTTATGGCTGGGGTTAGGGGCTTGAACAACATTCTTAATCTATTATCCCTGTGATTGGTTAGGGTCAGGGGTACAACTAGGGCTATAATTTATAGGCATGTTGTTCCAGCACCAACAAAAGATCTAGGAACATGTCCACCTTGGCTAAATCAAACCATGCCGGAGGGCAACTGGGTAAATTACAGCTCTTTAGATGGCAACGTGATTAAACTGAAGCAGAAACATCTTGATGCTCAATAAAAACGCTTGACAACCCTTTACCACCCATCTTGTCAGTCAGACTTTCTGAGGGAACAAATCCTCAAACTGTGAACAACAACCGAAAACATGCAATCCACGAGTGTGCTGAATCGCTCCGTTTTATTGACATGTGAAATCTGTGTTATTTAAAGATCCAGGCTCATCGGTAAACATCTCTCTCTCGCTCTCTATCTCCTCAATGGCTTTCTGTCACAGCGGGGAAATGGATTAGCCCTTCCTGAGACTGTTTCCAAAAATCTGCATGTGAATGCAAGCAGATGATGTGGAACTGAGCAGAGAATGAGAGCGAGATCGACAAGCGACTCAGGTCTGCCTGTCAATATTTATTTATAGTAAACACGCATGCACTTTGAAATTGTGCAGCTATGTCAGCTAACATATGCTTAACGTATTTGAACAAATCAGTTGCAACACCAATAAAAATCACCACCACTATATACTCATCATTGTCTCCCTTCAGTCGAAAGCTGCATCAGCTCAACACACAGAACAGCAAACGCTGGAAGATTTCTGCAATTGCACTAGTGAGTCTGCTTCCTGAGATACAAGCCATATTGCAAATTCTCTTATCACTGTTATTTCATAAAACTAGAGGGTTTATAAGCTGGCAATGGGAACAAACCTCACACACACCTGAAAACAGTGAGACATTTTCCAGGAGATATGACTGAACTCTTGCATCACTTTTAAGAAACAAGGTACGTATAGCTAAAACCGAGATGGCATAGATTTGGTTTGTATTTAGCATATGATTTTCATCTAAAGCCCCACAGCCACACCGACTTCATAGACATCCCTCTTGAACATCCTGAAGTTAAGTCCCTTGGTTAAGGTGAAGGCTCAAGTTCCAAAATGTGTGTTCAGAGCCTTCAGACCTACTAACACAGAGCAGAAGGTTTCAGCGCAACACAATTTTAAAACTATCGCACCTCACAATGAAAGAAAAAAATTTCACAGTTAATATTGTTTAAAAAGCTTTAAAAAATAGATTTAGCATTATATAGAGATGCACATATATTTAAATTCTTACAGATATGTATTTTCATGCTACAGTGATATCAGATAAATATTAGACCCATAAATATAATTCAACACTATTGAGTGTTAAGTTTAATTTTCTTTTTTTTACCGGAAAATGAGGTTTAAAACTTTAATTGAGCATTAAATGATGATAAAGGTCATCTAAAATGTAATGATAAAGTAACATACACAATTAAAAATATATTATAAAGAAAAATGCACTTATACAGTACCAGTCAAAAGTTTGGAAACATTATTTTTAATGCTTTTGAAAGAAGTTTCTTATGCTCATTAAACCTGTATTTTTTTGATCAAAACTACAGAAAAAAAACAGTAATATTGTGAAATATTATTACAATTTATAATAATGTTTGTCTATTTCTGTGATGCAAAGTTGAATTTTCTTCATCCATTACTCCAATCTTCAGTGTCACATGATCCTTCAGAGATCTTTCAAATATGCTATACCAAACTTTTGACCGGTTTATTAAATTCGTATATAAAAATCGACTGCTATGGTACTGATATTCACTCATCGCTGGTTGGCAGTTTCTCTCATTGGGCTGACATCCAATTTCTGATTGGCTGCGGATGGGTTGTGCTACGCAGCAATTTTTGCTTTCAATGGGAATAGACAAACAACACAACTATTTAGAACAAAATTCTCCAAATGAGACATGTAGCTTAGGTCAAAGTAGTCTGTGCATAAATCAGTTTCCATAATGAAAGTGGTTTTGTATCTGTAACCATATACAGTTTCAGGTAGACACGCACTTAGTTTGTCTGATGCATGCCGAGATCTCTGGCGGCGGAATTAACCTCACGCTGGCCTGAGCCCCCTGAATTCTCTGAAGTGCACTTCTGTGGGAGAGGCGAAAAGATCGATAGGCTGGAAAGTGAGGGGAAGGTGAAACCAAAAGGTGTTAGTGAGGATAAAAGAACCTAAGACAAAAAGCATGACGGGTAAAAGTTGATTTCCTGTCTATAAAATCCTCCATTATGACCAATATAGACTCAGCCTGTAGGGATTCTACATATATTGATGTTAAGGTTGGAGAGAGGAATGAGCATTTGCGTTTGTCTGCGGTATCTTGGAGCTGAGGGGACGGAAAGGAGGGGGGGATTCTCTTCCTAATTGAATGGTGACCTGCCAGCTTGGTGTGAGTGTGTGTGTGTGTGAGTGAATGTCTGTGTGTGTGAGACAGCGAGCCCCATGCAGTGCTTTTAAAAGGCCTGTGCGTCTCCCCTCTTAATAAGCCCAAACAAGTTAATCCAATCGACACACCCAGACCCTTTTCTTCGGCTTTAACAAGCAGCCACTACAGTCCCCCATAATCCCTCACACACACTGCACTGCTGAATGGAAAGCAATGAAAGAGCCCATTAGAGGGACAGACAGAGTCCCCGACCCCTTAACTTCACTACACACACACACACTTAGACACTCAACACTGTTATATAAAAAAACACACACACGCTGCTGAACACGCTGAGCAGGCAACATTACAAAATCAGAATAACATTAGGTCACACACACACACACACCAATAATGCAACAGGACAAGGACAAACGAGAATGCAAAACACTCACAAACAAACAAACAATCCTTCAGAGGGGACATCTGCAGACGGGCACGCACAAAGGGACATAAATCCAATGACTGTTAACAAGACACGCACACACAGGAGACCCGGCGCTTCCTAACAACACATGAATGCAGGAGAGGACGTAAAACCCATTGAGCGCAAACAGTCCTGCTGACAACAAACAAACAAACAAACTGCACATTTTTCCACTATACATACAGTCTCATTCAATAGCTAACAATATTCGCAGACAATATCCACATCTGCTAAAGAGCCCGCCTCCATTCCAGGGTTAAACACAGGTCAGCCATTGTTGCAAGCATAAGCAGATGGAAGATGGTTTATTTTGCAGCTCGAAGAATGAGCATAAACATATTGCAGTGGTAAATTCTTGCTTTTTTTTAGCCCTCAACAGGGTCTGCAAACGGGAGCCGGATGATAACATGATGAAGTCTATCTCTGTCACAGCACGCAAGACCACGCGCCTGTTATCTTGAATCACGCTACACTAGCCCACATTAACGCTGTCACATCGGTGGCTGAAGCACCAGCTAATTGACCTCTTATACGAGAGACGCTGAATGAATATGTGTGTGTGTGTGTGTGTGTGTGTGTGAGATCACATGGAAGAACTTTCTGTCTAAAGCAGTGCTGATGCAGCCACAAAATTATTTTCTGAACATTAGAAAGACATTTAGACATTTTCAAAGTAGCAGATGCATCAATAGCGCAATAGGGTGAGCAATCAATAAACCTGTCGGGTCGCGCTTGCTTAGATTTTTCGTAGTTTGATGGCAAATGAAAATGTAAAACATTTGAATTTGAAAACAAAAATTAACGTTTATATAAATATAAAAGAAATGCACTGATATCATTTTTTTTTAAAACTATTTTAAATTACTAGCCACTGAGTGATAAAAGACCAATATTGAAATTCTACACTATTATGTCTAAATAAACTGAAAATAAAGAAAAACTGAAACTCACCCTTTAATGCTGCAAGTGAGTTTAGCCATTATAACGTACAGTGTGAAAAATGGATTTTCACTGTGAGATTCCATTTAAAAGTTTTATTAAATCATTACTTTTATACTTTTAATATAAAATATTCAAATGATGGCAAATGTAATCTAAATGCAAAAATAGTAGTAAAATAATAGTGATCATGCACAATTAAATATTTTATACTTTTGAATAAATTAATAAATTAGCGAGCTACAGCAGTGTAAAGGTCTCTCCTTACCAAGCATTTGAATACAACAAATTGTAAAAGAAAGAAAGATCGCACAGCAGAAGTGTAGAGGTCACACATCTAAATAAAGACACATCGGAGCAATAGGCTGTCCGTTAAACTGCAACAATCCACAGAAAAGAACAGCTAAACTAAAAAAAAGCCCAGTGTTGGCCATCACACTGTTTGTCACACATCTGAACTCATTCACATAACACAAGGACCCTGTTTAGGATTAACACAGAATGAAAACAATGGTCTATTCTATGCACGACACCCCCACCCCCCTGAAGGCATTCATTTGTTAGTGTGAATATTCAAGTGTCTTCTCTTGCTGTATTTTGTTCATTGTTTGTGCTGTTTGATCACAGCCTGAGGGGCTGAAGTCTGAAAGATGAGGCGCTGTCATTTGAGGGAGGGAGAAAAAGACAAATAATTTAATCATTCACGTTGACGTGGAGTTATGATAAATAAAAACTCAATGTACCATCAATGGTTCAAATCAATAAAAAAAAATTCAAGCTGAAAAGTTCACATCAATGTACTGTATCAGTGTTCACTGAGGACACACTCCAGTATCCCAGAATGCACCTGCAGGCCTGCTGACCTCAATTTCCATTACCACTGAGTGAGGAACAATCAATTACTGGGAAAAATAAATGTTGCATGCACAAATAAGTATGCAGCTGGTTAATAGGACTTTTTATACTACACACACACACACACATACTTTATCAGACATTGTTTCCTCTAAGATTATCAGTTTTCTGTCCAATAATCAGAGAGACAGTGAGCGAGAGAGCGAATAACAGCCTTGCCTGGCCCTAGTGGCAGGAAATATCCGCCACCTTCCATATCACACAGCTGTCCTGATAAAGACCCGCGTTATCATTCCCCTTCCGAGGGACACGAGGTAGTGAAGGTTAGGTATGTGTGTAATTCACATGTGTGTGTGTGTGTGTGTGTGTGTGTGTGTGTGTGTGTGTATCTATCTGAAGGTGGCAAGAAGGAAATGTGTGTGGAATGGTAATCTTTTGATAAGTCTCAAATATGTGTACATGCTCGCAGGAGCCTTCAAAAGAAAGGGATCCCAGTTCATTGGTGCCGAGACATTTGGTCGGCTGCAGTCGGCTGACAAAGCTGCTTTGCAAAATGACATACAAAGCAGATCGCTTCCAAACACACGCCAACTCTACCTGACACGCTTGTGTAATCGCACAACTTTGACTCCCACGTGACTGAGAACATTAGAGGGTTTCATGAAGTCTCCTCTGCTAGTCTTGAAAAGAGCTTTAAAACGCCAGCACTTTTTAAAGTGGATGCCTGGGAGTTCACTTAGGTTATTATAAAATATATATATATAATTTAAAAATACAATCAAATGGTATGTTCAGAAATATTCAATTAATATTAAAATTAAAACATTTTGTATGATTATTATCAATGTTGAAAGAGTTTCATTTTTTAGGATTACAGTATTTATCCGAAATAAAACGCTTTTGTAAGATTGTACTACCAATTTTTTTTTTTTTTTTTGGGTGGGGGAAGAGACTTAAAGAAATTATTATGTTTATTTAGCAGGGATGCATTAAATTGATCAAGTGACAGTGTATTGTTCTTTTGAACTTTCTATTTATCTAAGAATGCTAAAAAAAAATTACACAACTGTTTCAACATTGATAACAATCATAAATGTTTCTTGAGCAGTAAATCATATTAGAATGATTTCCGAAGAATCGGTGACACTGAAGACTGGAGTAATGATCCTCAAAATTCAGCTTTGTATCACAGGAATAAATTACATTTTAAAATATATTAAAATAGAAAACATTTATTTATATTGTAATAATATTTTACATTATTACAGCTTTTTTTGTATTTATAATAACATAAATGCAGCCTTCATGAGCAGAAGAGACTTCTTTAAAAACATAAAAAAAATCTTACCGTTCTAAACATTTTGACCGGTTGTGTGTGTGTGTGTATTGTATGTATGTGTATATGGCCCTGTTTGACGATCTAAGCACATGATCTAAAGTGCATGGCGCCAGTGAACATAGGGCTTGTCCAAATCCACCTTTGCTAGTTTAACAAAAGAAAAAAACGGTCATTGAGACCGGCGCATGGTCCAAAAGGGTTGTCCCTATACTCTTATGTTTAGTACACATGGGCGGCTATTTTCATAAACAGACATTTTCAACCTCTCCGGTTTCAAAAAATAACACCGTGCAAACGTACCCATGTAAATATGCTGTCAAGAGCATGCCAAACCTGTGGGTGGCGGTGTAACGAAAAGCTCAAGCCCACGTGACGCGGTCTGGTTTTTTGTGTTGGAGGGAGTTGTTGCTGCAAAATTGCTGACCTTTGCTCCTCGACATAATAGAGCAGCTGTATTTGCAAATGCAAACACACGTAAAGAGTACGCACCAACATAAATGCGACTCCTACTCTGAATGCTTCCATGATCACATCAAGTAAACATAGGTTTCACTTTTGACGTGGGTGCGAGCTCTGGCGCATACTGTGACGTTGGCTGCCTAAACACCCGTTTGTCTCAGTTTACATACAAACGTGCAAATGAAGATTTTCAAAATCTCCACTCTGGCCGGAGTTTTTAGAAAGACTTGTTTTCAGAGGCAAACTCTGTTTGCGTGTAAACGAAGGGCGCAAATGAAGGGAAATGTCTCTGTTTTTAGAAATAATTTACGTGTAAACTGGGCCTTAATGAATAATAAGTGTGCGTTTTTGGGCACAACAAATCAGATTCTCGTTTACATGGTGGAATTTCTCTAGCTAGCAAAGAAACGGATCTGCCCATCCAATGACGCCTGCTTGCTCATCATTACTGCAAATAGGGAGGCTAATTCTGATACATGTAATGACTATCAGTTATGACATGTAGGCATTTTTATATTTATGTACACAATAATAATCTTTTACAGTTAAATCCTTTACATTTTTCATATTTTGAAAAATGTTTGTCTGCTGCCTGTGTGTAATAAAACAAAATGTGTGCACACATTGTGGACCCCGCTGATAGGCGCATATTGCAAACACACCCTTTACGTAACACAAAAGTACTAAAAAAAAAAAATCAATGGCGCAGTTTTTAGTTGCCTCAAAATAGCAACGCACCAGAACACACCTTGTTTTCAGATCAGCACACCCATGGGTGAATAGATGGGGGCAAGTGCATCTGTAATTTAAACAACGTGGCGCTGGACGTGAAAATGAAAAGTGCAACGGGATGAAACTAGAAAAAAAACACTTGCATTGTGCTGGGTGTTTGGCCCCATTTACACTCTATAGTTCAAATGACCCAATTCCGATTTTTTCCTCTCATGTGGCATAGATCGGATATGACATGTAAACGTGTAAGCAGTAAAAAAACGCATGGATTCCGATATCCTCAGATCGGATTCAGGCCTCACTCAATATGTGGTAATTAATCGGAATTGAATTGGATAAGTGCATTTGCGTCTGCCATGTAAGCGGTCAAATCGGATATTCCCCAGTAAATGCGAGTCGTACATCATTGAAAAAAGTACGGCGGCGAATGACGTCAACTCAGATGGACACAAACTGCGGAGTCGTACGTCATTGAAAAAAGTACAGAGGCGCTGTCTCAGATGGACACAAACTGCGATCCAGTGTTACCAAGTCTCCAGTTTTCCTGAGGAATTGGGCTACTTTAACACAATTTTGAGTTGCAATTGGGCAGGTTTTGTTGAAAAATCTGGCAACCCTGTAAAGGGCTCTTCTCTTTTCTCCGCCTTACGAGAGAAATGTTTTGCTGACCTTTAAAGATGTATTAAACATTGTATAAAATTTTTGTCTGCGTCCATTGCATATCGTGCCGTTTTAGTTCCTTTTCTGGTTAAGAACATCTTGGGCTGTTTCGCCAGTGTACAGTGTAAATGCAAATATCGGATACGGGTGGCTTTTTTTAAAAAGATGATGTTCGCGGTTGCAAAACAAAATCGGATATAGTCACCAAATTGGAATTGTTCATCAAGACCTGCAGTGTAAATGCAGCCTTTGATAGGGCCCAATGGGTTCATAATTTTTTTTTTAAACAGTATAAATAAAGAACAAAGGGTTCAAAAAAATATTAAAAGGATCAATAATAATAATAATAATATTTAGTGACATGCGTGAAACGAATAATAAAAAAGTGACATAAAATAACATACAAAGCAGATCGCATTCCAACACGCAAACTCTGCGCTTGTGAAAATCGCCTAACCAGTGACTTCCACGTGACCCTCAGACAAACGTCATATTCTCAGAGAACATTAGAGGGTTTCGTGGAGTCTCCTCTGCTAGTCTTAAAAAGAGCTCTAGACAGCTTGACAATCATAAGGTCAAGTGAGGCTTGGGAGATTCATCCGAGACTGAGTTTCTGATCCGATGAGGCCGAAGAAGTAATTTTATTCAAGAGCACTGTTTATCCTGAGGATGATGTCATAAAATCCAAGCACAAAACAAACACCAGGCCTGAAACCCCTCACGCAGCCATTCGAGAATAGGTGCAGTCATGCAAAACCCTGCTTATGATGAGACGTGCCCTCTGACCTCCCGCTCTCTCTCTCTCTGGCGTGGCGCGCACACACACACACGTCCCTAAGCAGAGTTCAGCATCTTAAATTACTGCCTGCCCTTTCCCTCTGTGTGTTGCCCTCCTCTTCTGACCCCTCCGCTTCGCTGACGGGGAACTGTTCATAATTAAATGTTAATCTAAAAAAAACCCTTTCCTTCTTCCTATCTCTCGCTTTCTCTCCTCCACATTTTTTGGGAGAGATCTAGTTAGAGATTGCATTAGCATGAAAAAGCAGGCTGGTAATTGTCTTCACCCAGCGGAGTGATCTGTAGCTCGGTGAGCAGAGAAATCTGAGGATTAGTTAAAAAAAAAAGAAAAAAAAGAAGGGAGCAGCTCTATCTCTGCTAAGAGCGCAGATGCTGCCCACAGCCACAGAGACTCCGATTAAATTACACTGTGAAGAGGATGTGGCCGTTGACTTAAAAAATTAAATAAAATAGACCAGTGGGAGACTAAAGCTTGACCTCCGTTTTAACTGGCGAGCTTATCCAAAAACTCCTCGTCTCGCCAATCTATTAATATGCATTTCTGTTGAAAACGAGGGAAGGGATTGGGTCAGTGGTTAAAACGTGGTTTCGAGATATGGCACGGTGTATTAAAGGGGTTAGATATCCAAAAATCACGCCTGTAGGCCCTTACTGCCCTCCTTTAATCCCGGGTTTCACATTTTAGCTTCTCTGCTTGCCGGATCCACACTTCAAACACACAGACACCCAGAGGGAAAAAAATATTGCTCAGAGGTTGCTCTTTCAAAGCTCAGGAGACTTAATGTTCTCAGTTGTTTTATTCAAAGAAATACTTCATCCAAAAATGAAAATCATGCCCTCCAGGAGCTCAGAAATCTCATTTGCGTATGCGCATATTTCAAACTTGGAAGGTTATGACTGTTGCGGCAAGTTTGACGTGAATTATAGCAAATGTCTCTGGTTTTCACGTGTATTGAGACGCGCCATAGTTAAATATGCAGAACCACAAATGAGATTTGAGCATAATTTTATGCTGGTTTTGTTTCATTTTTTGTAACAAGAAATTCAATAGAATGCCTCCTTTGTATTCCATAGATGGGTAAGTATGATAAAAGATTGATTTTAAATTTTGGATGAACAATTTCTCAAACAGTTGTCTCCTAAACACACGTGGATGCTAGAGTCACAAGTGGATGCCAGGAACTTCACAAAAACATTCAAACTATTTTTTTATTTTAAAAATGGAAATATAAAATGGAATATGTGTCTTGATCAATATAGCTGAGGGGAAACCCGTAGCATCAAAATGTTTGAAAACACCTGACTTAGATAATAGACCTAGTTGTTGGAAGAATTTGGTATGAAATATCTGCATTCATATTTAAAATCACTTCTGTTTGCAGAACAGTATCTTGGCAAATCTAAGCAAAGTGTATGATACAGTCAACAGAGGAGCAAATACTTCAACTAAAGTTCTTTTAAATGTCATTGCTGTTTAGGAGAAACAGCTGAGCTGTTAAAAAGATTTTTCAGTCTTCTGAACCATACGTTCATTTTGGCCTTATGCCAGGTGCCAGCAAATACATCAGGGATGAGAAAAAGCACTTCCACCTCCAAGGCAAAACTTCAGCCGCCCGATAATCTAATATTTCATGAGGGCCTATATTTCTCCTCACAGACTTCCTTGAGATGAAACATTTGCCCTGCAAGCAGTGCAGAGCAGAGTTTGACTTGCTGTGGGATTAATGGCGTTGTCAGGGTGGAAGTTAAGGACCGACGTCTGACCTTCTCCTCTGCCCAAAACTCAACGCGCAATTAGCTACATTCACTGCACCGTGCAAGCCCACAACAGAGCGTCTCAGTTTACAGTTTACATAGGAAATAACAGGGCAAAAGGCCGGTTCACACGTGCCTCGAACACTTGTGAAGACCTTGAAAAGCATTTTCCTTGGCTGCTTTTTTGAATTTACCGTAAATAGACCAAAAGAAAAGATCTGTTTGTATGGCAAGCACAGCATGCGTCCCGTCGGAGGGGTAAGCGGAGCTGACGAGAGATTGACAGATTGAGTGTACAGGATACGGGTGAGGAGACTTTGTGTGGAGATATACGACTCCCTCTCTGATCGGCAGTCCCTGACCTTCCGATGCACGCTCCTTAACTTCCTCATTAAGCTGTCACACAGCATGCCAAAAACAAACCAGAGCTCAAAACATATCTCCCTCCCATTCAACCACACAACCTCCTCCAAAAAAAAAAGGAGAGACAATCGAACCAGGATATAGCTGGATCGGTTTTCAGCATCTCAGCTAGCCCAGTCTGGGTAAATGTGCTCAATACTTGCAATGATTAAGTTGGTCGTCCCATCTAGCCGTAGACAGTCTGCCTCTGTCCACGGCAATCATACCCTATTAGAATAATGATAAGATATCCCGTCTCCATCTCCTTCCCTTCCTCTGTGCTTTCCTGGTCGGGTCTCTGATAGACATTAATTCTAGTTTCATCTATAAAGCCAAGCTCATGCATATTTAACAGAATCTATTACTTTAGGATTCAATTATAAAAGACTGTCCCTCTTAAATTTTTTATAGTCCACATAATTGGTTGCAGGGCCAAAACAGGACTTTAAAACCCCGAGTTTATTGATAAAAATAAAACGGCAGGACTTAAAAGAAAACATGAAAACCTTCAGAAGTCTGTATAAAAGTAATTGTACGCAGTAAAAGTATCCCACAGATATAAACTAACAAACAAACAAACAAACAATTAACCGCCCTGACCCGACTGAAAGACATTTTCGTTTTAATTGGTCCCCAAGGCTGGAGGGACCCCTCGCAAAGAAAGGACACATCCACAGAGGTTGGACTAGATTTCTGACAGCCAACAGAGATTTAGATGACAAGTGAGAAATTTAGCCTAAGAAATTATAAAATCCTGGGAGTATGACGTTTCGTCATGTCCTTAGCAGCATAAAGGGGCTTTCATTTCACACTGACAGCAATTTCCAGTGACAAAGCCACCGAAAGTCATTTGCTTACAGTAAAAGTTGGCGTTTTGAGGTGACTTGAGCGACAGCAAACATTGCCTATGCGAGCAAAGTTGAGCAAAGCTCCACACCATGCAAATGAACAATGATGGGATGTGCGACTCGCAATGGCAAAAGGGCTGGAGTGCCATTCAGAATTGAGAATGACTTTTAAATTCAAATTTAATTTCTCAATTAAAATTGCATTTGATTTGAGGCAGAAGGAAGCAGAATTGCAATTTGAATTCAAGTAGAATTTAATTTACATTAAGGAAATGACTCATTTTACATAGAAAAGTTTTCCTAGACAAATTTGCTGCCTTGACAAAGCATTGATTGAAAGTTCTGAATAAAAGATTAAAAAGTTTGTAAGTTTAAAGATTTATAGGTGAGACAGAACAATAGACAGACACAGAGACAGACAGATTCCACCTATAGAAGTGTGTAGTGTGTGTCTACAATAGGGGGAAATTAGTTGGGGACATATTTTATATTTTAAAACCACAGATGCAGAAAATCCCACTAGATTTATGTCTGAAATTTGAATAGCATTTGGAGGCCATTACATGGATAAAACATGGAAATCCTCTACATTTAAACTGGAGCTCCAACCCCAACCCCTTTCCTCCCATCCTGTCTCTCCCATATATAATTGCATTGTATTTAATATTTCAACCACTTCATTTCCAAGAATGCATTACCTGCGTTGAATTTCTTTAAATTACATTTCAGTAAATTCCTCATTTCAAATCCTAAATTGCAATTTTGGAACTGGAATGAGAACTTGTCCATCAGGGGGGAAAAGAGAGAGAAAAAAGAGGGAGAAACCTCTGGATGTCATCGTCCCCCAAATTAGCGCTGAAGGGACATTCCCAGAGCTTGTCCCCACCGCCTGCCAACACTCGGGCGTATCTGCGCAGGGGAGAAATATTTCACAGCATATAAATTATTAAGCGTGTGAGCGAGGCCGGTGTGCTAAGCAGCACGCAGATAGGCCAGTTATTCACAGCTCTGCTGGGACAGCGGCGTCTGCAGCCTCCGCACGCTCCTATCAGATCGTTTGTCACCAGCGATAGACAATTTACTACACAAGCCTTTTTCAATTTATTCATTGTGCTGTCACTGCAGTTTTCTCCCACGCGCTGAAAGCCGCCATACTCTCAAACGAACCCCGCCTGATGGAGAGAGCCTTTGAGCCGTGTCTATTTGGACACACGGACCCATACACCTGCTAAAGCTCCCTCTTTAGTTTGGACAAAGACAAACACTGTCTGTTTAAATCTTCTTAATTGAGAGTAAAGGAGAAGAACCCAGGAGACACAAAAGGCAGATGTCCCTTTCCACTCTGTTTCTCTCCCTCCCTGCCAAACCTCGGCTACTAAAACAGCGTGATAAAAGCATGCAAGGTGGGAAGAGCACGGAGAAAGCAAACATCCATCCGCCTTGTCTCAAATTAGCTCTAGGCTGGCTTGAGGAGATAGCCAGTGAGTGCTTCCATTAAGAGCAAACGAACCCCTCTGTGACCACCACAACCTTCTTTTCACCAATCTCTCTGAGGCTCAGAGGTACCCAGGGCTCTTCTGGGAACACCGGAGAGATAGCAGCACTGTGCTGGAAAAGCAGAACTGCAGTTAACTAATACTGAGTATTTTCGCAGGTAAAACCTTGTCATCTGTAAGAATGAGATAAAACACTAATGCACAAACACTCTTACAGAACTTGTTTCACTATAATTCAGTGCAAAATTACTGTTTGAAGAGTCAGTGCTGAGAATAATGGACACTCCAAGAAATCTGGAGATCTTGGGTAATTAGAACATACTGAAAAAGCCCCCAGCAATGTGTACTATATGTAACATTGTTAAAGGAATCTTTACTAAAAGACTTCAAAAGAGCTGAAGCAAGATGGGTATGTTTTAGTGAGATTCAACAGAGATTGTGAACCTGGTTGGGCATACGGCCCGTGTGGGCCTAAAGTCCCTCTGGAACATTTTTCTTCAAGACACTACAAGGACAAAAAAGTTTGGAGTGTTACAGAGTTGCTGTCAAGCTATTCATTTGAAAAATTTCAGCATCTCCGAGTTTAGCGCCGCATAACCTTGCTGCTGGATATGCGAGTCTCTTTGATTAGCAGCTTTAATGAGCCACACAATTAGATATGAGGCAATAAAGGGCTCGTTTAGGAGCGGTGTGGTCTCTGACGGCTGAACCAGAGTTAATTGAGATTTACGTGACAAGATGCTGCAGCAGCTAACAGCCTTGGAGAACGGTCAGCCTAAACTGTGAGCTATTCGGGATCAAAGAAATGACCATGCAGATAAGAGAGCAAAAGATAAGCTTGCTGACATGCACTTGGCCTCGTATTTTGTATTTTCTGCCAATTTGATACTGACTTGATGGGATAAAAAAAAAGGCTGAGCACTTTGTTTTCATGGGTCTTTTAACGTTGAAAAAAAAAAAAATGCATCAGTGGCCATGAGAGAGCCTGAGCCAGAGAGGTTAGGACCGCTGTATCTGTCCTTCATGTGAAGCCAATGCCATTAAATAACAGAAGAGAGGAGCCTCCCCAAGGACTACAGTCCTCGTCATAGAACACTGATCAAGGCAAAGCAGCTGTCACAACAGCCGAATTTTGGCACTCATAATCACACAGATATGCAGGTCTTTTAAAAACGAAACGAACAAAAAAACGCTCCAGGAAGAGCATTATGAAGGTACAGGCCAAAGTTACAAAGTCGGTACGAATTTTTTTAAAACCATATTTGAAAGAAGTCTCATACTCACCAAGGCTGAATTTATTTGATCAAAAATACAGTAAACAAAGAAAGATTGTGAAACATTACAATTTAAAATTCCTGAAATGAATTAACAGCATTATTACTCCATTCTTTAGTGTCACATGATCCTTCAGAAATTATTCTAATATGCTGATTTGAAGAAACATTTCTTGTGATTATTGTTGAAAACAACAGCAATTTCAAAAGAACAGCATTCATATTAAACATATTTTGGAAACTTATAAATGTCTTTACTGTCACTTTTGAACAATTGAATGAATCTTTGCTGAATACAAGTATCAATGTGACTGAATAAAATTATATAAAATGAGACTTTTATCTAACGTGACTTGACTGGATTGTGAAAAGTGAAATGTTACACTATGATATAAGTTTTACTTTATATGACCACACAAGTTGTTTCAAAAGAGAAAGATGTTAGATTTTAATGAAAGCAAACAGAATAATGGGCAGTTAAATAATCGTGTGTTTTTGAAGCCTTGATTGTGTTTACAGTGTGCAATATAACATGAGTTCATGTTTCGCGTGTAAAAAAACAAAATATTTTTCACACAATTACTTATCTGTACCGTGCTGTTTCCTCTGTCCTAAAAACGGCCTGATGATTCCCTTGTTCTATGAAGTCCCTCCTTCAGAAACACGTAACGAGTACTGATTGGGCCAGCGCTTCCAGTGTTGTGATTGGACAGCAGCTTAGCGCACTTTGCCCGGAAAGGTCCCGCCTCTTATCATAACGGGGAGATTCAAGCGCTGGATGCGCGCTCTTCTCCACGTGGGAGAGCAACAAGACCACGCCCCCTATTTCGCGTGTTCTTGTGGGTGGAGGGTTAGTCAATTAACTGTTCTAGTGACGTCATTCCTGCCAGGGAGTGCAGATGTGTAGTCCAAACCGGCCGTTCGCTGTAGGCTTTGAAAGGGAACTTCTGTTAAATAAAATATCTCGCTTGGCATTGAACTTTTAGCTTTATAATTTTACAGGTATTATTTATGCTCTAACAGCAACATTTCACACTAACTAAAGTTTGAAAGATGGGATCGCGAAGAACGGGACCTTAAAATCTAAATAGCACCCATTTTGATTTCATGTAAACCAAAGTATTATGCCTGTGTTAAATGAGCAGCTCAGTTTTTCCACAATCCAAACACAAATACAGACCTCAGTGTCCTAAAAGGGCAGTTTATGGAGATTTCAGCTGCACAGACAGATCCAGAGCTTCTCCAGTGTCTCGCAGGAAGAATGATGTCAACTGTGCAACTATCTCAGATGTCCCCTTTGAAAGCCCTGTTCCAGACTTTCTCTCTCTCAATAGGGGGAATCTGAAAAGGGCTGAGATGAGAGATAGATGTGCTCAGAGCCTGGGTGTCTGGCCCTCGTATAAAACACACAGCCAAAATATCCAGAGAGGGCACCGTTTGTACGAGGGACAAGGTGACCCTGTCTCCCGGGAGCCTGTGAAATGACACAATAGACGCCTCTCATCTCTACACACACACACACACACACACACACACACACGCACGCCAGCCAGCTAACACTGTGCTGAGGAGGGAGTCGGCACAAAAACGAAGAATGGTTGGGGGACACCGCCCCACTCCACTCCACCCTAGCCCCACAGCCCTTGAGCCCCCTTTCAGGCAGAATCCGGTGACAAGCCCCCTGCATACACCCCACAGACGGTGCCGAATTCCACCCTCCACCCTGAGTCCCTGCCACAGGCCCGACAGATGGAGCGGCTATTGATTGAACAGCTCGCACCCTCCCCGCCCGCTGCATCCATCCCCTGAGGAAACAAAGGGCTGGAGAAGTCAAGAGAGACGCCTGAATATGGAGAGCAGGGCAGGGGCAGCCGCAAGGGCGGGCGGGTGGGGGCAAAATGCTTCCACACAGCTGAGTTATGCAGCAAGTGTCTGGGGCTTGGGAGAGCGGAGGCATTTCAAAGCTTTGAATGCACTTTTATGATCCAGACTCTGAGGAGACAGGTTGTGTGGAGAGCACACAAGATCAGCGGCGGCTGTGTTTGCACGGACATAATGGACAGTAAACACTGCCGGTGGAGATGATACGGTTACTGACGGACAGAGCATCATCAAAACAAACAGCTCTTTTTATCAGCAAGCTGGGAAACTTCACAAATATTTAGACGGATAAATTGTTTGGCTAAACGAAATGGAAGAACATGATATCACAACCAAAAGAAGACTCTTTTAAGGACTTTTAAAGGGACAGTTCACCCCAAAATTTAAATTGTCATCATTTACACACCCTCTGACTTTCGCAAACACTACGACTTTTTCTTCTGCTGAACATAAAATATATTTAGAGAAATGTTTCAATAGTTTTTGTCCATACAAAGTCAAAAACTTTGGTTACCAACATACTTTATAACCAAGTACTTCTTTGTGTTCCATTGAGGAATGAAACGCATAGAGGTTTGGAATAACATGAGAGAGAGTAAATGATGAGATAATTTTTTGTGTGTGAATTATCCTATTAACTAATACACAGGAGTCCCAACAACAATGAATTTCTACCCGTAGTTCATGATTGCCTGGTACAGTTTTTTGTAAAATTGTACAAATTCTAGAAATCTGAAGAAAATGTTGTCTGATAAACAATAGAACTTAGTATAGAAAAATAATTTAAAAAAAAAGTAATTATTAAAATTGCTAATTGTTAATAAAGCTGTCCAAAATGTTATATATATATATATATATATATATATATATATATATATATATATATATATATATATATATATATATATATATATATATATATATATATATATATATATATATATATATATATATATATATATATATATATATATATATTCCTATCCTCCATATCTTTCATGCTGGTTCTTCTCACAGATCAAATTCTGTCTACAATATCCAATTGAATATATTTGGACTAGGAAATAAATCATATTAAAGGGAGCTATACACGTTTTGATATCTTGTCATGCTGTCTTTAAACATTTTATAAGCCAAGTAAAAAGCTCACTCTGTCTAGACTCTGATTTAAGTTCCTTTTCCACTTTTCCTTTCTCTTTCTTCTGAATTAAATAAAGATATGCATATTAACTGGTCTGAATCTGTCGTAACCAATGGATTCTCCACAAGAGAAGTTCTGCACCACCTTATCTGCCTCGGTTGGGAGTCCTGCATGGCAAAAATATGTTTTTCTAGAGAGGAAATTCAACGGAGCTTCATCCCTGAGCAGTCCTTGAGAGAAACCCCTATCAAGTAGCACTACTCTGTGCATCACTGTGCCCAGCCAACCCTGTCTGGAGCTCTCAGCCCGCTGGATCGAGTTTCCTCAGGTGGGGATCCGAACACCTCATCCTAATTGGGAGAAGAGGGCCAAGGGGGGGGGCGAGGGCATCAGCTCAAAACAGAGCGATTTAATATAGGGTGAAAATGTAAAGTTCCTGAGAACCGATTACCATTTTGTCTTTGAATAAGACGCCTGACCTTGTGTTGCTCCAGGGGGATTCTTGCAACTAGTGTACCGTGAGTCACTTTGAATGAAAAAATGTCTGCTTAATGCCAAATAAGCAATTAAAAGAAGCATGTTTGAACTAATATTAAGAACCTCGCTTCGCCGTAAAAATGTTTAGAGGCTCTGCACTGTTTTCCTCAACTCGCCAGTTTTATACTTAATGCCTCCTACAAGGCAGCACTTCATTAACAGCGAGAGTCTTTTCGGCAGAACTGCCTGCTGGTTTTGTGATAAAATTAATCCGTGGCCTTGCTTTAAAAGCTCCCATGAAAGGTTAGCATTGATTTCTCAACTGTCTGCTGTTTTGACATGAAAAAAAGATTCTCTCCACATAATTAGCGGTGTTTGGTAAGGGAAGTATCACTATTACTATTGCTCATACTTGTGGTTAGAAGTTTGTTCAAACCACTACTAAACCAAAGTGTTACAGACATGAATGACACCTCAAATCACGTGATGTGTTGTCATCTTTCTAAACGATTAGACACGCCATTTTCACCTGGTGGACAATTAGGCAGTCAAACACACTAGAAATTGTGCGAGACGAAACAAACACCCTAAGAACCACATGGCTCGTCTTGGAAAAAAGGTTTTGTGCACGACAATAAAAATACAGCTATAATAGAGCCTGCTCAGTGGAGGGTTACTGAATCCTATGCCTCACAGGACACACAGGATGTTAACTTTTGTAAGTGGCATGTTTGTTCTAATGTGCATGTTTTTTTTTCCACTGCTGTTTTGCCCTTGAGCGAGGCAATGCACTCACATGATTTGCTCCAAGGGCGCCTGAACACAGTGATTCTGCATCTCCTGGCCTAAACCCATGACCTCGGTGCAATGACCTTTCCAAAAGAGCGGAGACCACCCAATGACCTCCCTCTGCTAAAATAAAGGTTAAAGCGAGTCACGTGGACTTTTCTCGAGAAGCAAAACACACCAAATGGGCTAACGGGTTAGATGAGGGAGAACGAGCAGAGGGCCGGAGGGATATCAGGTAAAACCGGGCAGCCTGATTTTACAATCACCATCTGCATGTTGTTCATCTATTACTCTTTCTCTGACAGATTGGATTTCTAATATTGTGCGCATTCAGAAAGCTTCGGTTTCTCCTTAACAAAGAGAACGAGCCCGTTATGTTCCCCCTGTTCGCTCTTTTTCAGAGTGGTCTCCACAGTGCGCTCTCAGATTCCAGAACACAATGCTGCTCAGGTCTGGCTCGGATTTAAAAGATTAATAGCCCTCTGTCGTGACAGAAATGCAATCGTCTGAGTTTTCTGTGACAGCAGGGAGGGGGACGTGCAAAAAACGACGAGTGTGAAAACCGAAAGAGAGAAACTATTGTCCACGGTCACAAACGCAGCTGATGAGGACTGATTGCTATCGCTACTCTCTCAAGTTTGCCTGTCAATCAAAGCCAGCAACATCAATGGGACGAATTTGAATGATAAAACGAAAAGTCACAAGCGGCAGCATTTTGCTTGTCACCGGGGTTAGAGAACGTGTCGACGTGAAGAGGAGGGGAGGGGAGAAGTTTGCACAGAAATCTGGTTTTGCCGAGAAGATGCCGTCTCTGCCCTTCAATCATAACACAAAGCGTTACCACCGAGCGTCTGCTTAACAATCCCAAATTCAATACCCAGCACAAGTCTGTCACTCGCACGCGCAAGAGAGAACAGAATGGGCCTGGCGCTTCAAGGCACGTCGTAAGTGACACTCAATGGGAGAGTTTCATGGCTTGTCTCTGCTCCATCAGTGCGGATCAATCAAGCGTTCCCCAATAACCAGCAGCTGTCACCTCGCAGGAAACATCAATCAGATGTCGTTCAAAAATAAAGATGATAATTAATCTAAGAAAAGAACAGAGCTAGTGGATCCACACGGGACCAATCAAAAATATACTTTAAGCATACGATCACAACCATATGTCACAAGAACTTCAATTCACTCCATCGAGAACTTAGTGTTTCGGAGATCAAAAGCTCTTCAAAATCATCACTGGTCCAACATCTAGAGGAATTGATGTAAAAGTGTATGATAAATGTTTGATGTGCAGTGGATTTGAACTTAGAGATGGGGCCAAAGAAAGCGAGAAAGTACAGCTGTTCTCACTACAGTCTCTTCCCCGGAGAAATTCTCCTCCAGTCTTCTTGGTCTTCCTCCCTCTCGCTCCCTTTCAGGGCAGAGGAGCTAAAAAGTCTTTCTCCTTACATCAGAAAACTGACTGCTTTGACGTGGTTCCTTTCAGCCTGATTCTCCCATCTACTACCACCATGACTAGAAGGACGAGGAGAAAAGTGGGTGACAAGATGAGCGAGAGAGGGAGGGAGAAATAGAGTGAGATATCCCTGCAGGCTCTCGTCAGTTCCAGGCCATTAGCTCTCCCTCACTGGGACTTTGTTTACAGGCGGACATAAATAGAATTCTCCTTTTTTATCTGAAGCGCCATCCTGTGCCACTGATGAGGGATGGGGCTTCAGACTGGAGCCTCTCAGACAAGCGGTCAAGAAAATGGGGCTATGAACTAACAGCCAAGAGATAGTGCGCTTTAAGAACTGGTCGCACAGGGCTCGTCTTACCGTAAGGGGGAAGAGGTAAACATATTCACAAAACAGCACAAAGTGCCACACTAACTAATGGTAGAGGATGTCACACCGGCACAGAAACTTGCAGATTGTTTCTAATTTCAGCCAGAAACTAAATTGTAAATTGTCCACAGTTTGTTCAGTATGAAAAGGTTTATAATTACATTTTTATATATTTATATTTTATAAATGAAAAATTATAACATTAATGAATTATTACGCAACATTTTCACAACAGATTGTGTCTATAAAATGTTGCTTTATTTATAGCCCTAACAAATAACTCACTTCATAGTTATAGTTCGACAAAGAATTTCGGACATCACTACAAAGGGATTAAGAACCGCTCCACAGTCCTATGCTGAGTACAAACCACATTCTATTAAAACTGTTCTGAAAATTACACAAGTTGACAGCATTACTTAGAAATCAGGATTAAACATGAAAATTCATATTAAAAAAAAGAAAGAAAAATTAGGAACCATCTGCTGCTCACATCTCTGCACATTATTGCTAAACAGGCACAGAGGGAGTGAGTGTGTGCGCGTGCATGTTTGGTGTAAAAGCACATAGCAATGCTTCGACACACTCTCATATTCCTCAGAGAGAGAGAGACACGCGCAAAGAGACTACTCCAGCTACACTTCCACAGTTACTGCCCACAGCAGAATCTGATTGGCTGAGACAAGATGACAGCTGGACAGATGTTCCAGAGGAGGCACACATGGGAGGTTAGAACGTGTGCGCTGTGTTTTCAGCATGTCTGCATTCTGACTCCATGAACAGGAGAGCTGTCACAGACGGTCTCACAGACGGATCCCATGGAATCTGCTCAGAGCCGCTTGAGCGGGGGACAGAACTCTAGAAAACATTCAAACCTTCCAAAATCACATCCGTCGACTGCAAATTCTATACAGCAGTCATGTGGATTTTAATGTGAGATGCAAATCAAATAAGATAATGGCTTACTTTAAACCAAGCCCTGTATTTACATCAGCATCTAATTTGTTTCTGATCTATGAACCGTCAAAAACTGCAAAGACAGCAGACTGATTTATCAATAATTAAGCCATATCCTCTAACCATTACCTATCTATATAAATAACTTGTGTACATTTAAACACCAGAAAGATAACAGATCAGCAAATGTGTGCAACGAAGCATAGTAAACCATTACCAGTTCAAAGTTCTGTGAGACTAACTAGACAACTGCTAGGCTACACAAACATAATATTGAAACGGTGTATATTAAAACTCATAAATGAACATTTCCAGCAGCAAACCACTGAAGAATCTGTTTGTTTGAGATGGTTCAAACTGCAATGAAGGTGTTTCCAAGCCCAAAAGAAATCAAAACTGAAATGTCAAATTAAAAGCAAGAGATCCTTGGTTCTAATTTAAGCTTTGAGGCTCTCGGGAAGCTCTAAATTAATTTTTATCCCAACCTGGAGAAGCAAGAGGAAAGTCTTCAAAGCTGGAGAGATAATTGGCCACACACAAATTATGCCTGAAACTCGGCACAAGCTAAAAGAACATCAATGACTTGCGTTAGGAAAAGGCAGTGTGTAAATTGGGGTCAGGCTCAAGAAGCACACATGTACGCGCAATCACGCATACAGCGGAGGTTGCAAATGTGGGATTTTATAAACAATAAAAAAGCCTCTCCTGTCTACCTTCTTAGCAAGTGAGGTCTGGAGATGAAACGCTCGGCTTTGGGCCAACCATATCTGCCAAACCTCTCATTCTCCTTTAAGCGGCGCAGTCAGTTCATTAGTCCGTGGAGGGTCAGCAGTTCTGAGAAGGGTCTGCCTGCGTCTCGGAGTACTACAAACCACGCCCCAGCAAGTTACACCTACAGGTTACGGCTCCTGTGAAAAAACAAGCGTGGATGTCCTCGCCTCGACTAAAACAACCTTTTGAAGTCAATTATTTTATGTTTTATTTATGAAAGGTTTGGTGTAAGGCTAACTTACATTGCTTTCGAGTCTTAAAAAGAATATAAATTCTATAATCAAATGAATACACACTAATGGTAATTATAGCTAAAAACCTACCCAAACCCTAAACCTTCCATAAAATAAAAATGTACTATAAATATCATTATTCAAATACCTTAAAAACCGAGGAAACCAAAGGCTTCTCTTTAATAGGATCTGTATGCCTTATTAATAGGTGGAGATAGCTTAAAAAGCGGAGAAATTGAAGTAGAAGAAGAGCAGTGCTATTGACAAACATCAGCGAATCCAGAGGTAGGGGCTCTGATGACATCCCGAATGACCGTTTAATAGGTGGCACAACTTCTTGTAGAGGTGGTGTGGGGCAGAGTCACACACACTTGGCAGTTCCACCAACTCAATCAAAATGTTAATGAAACTTTAGAGTTTGCTTTAGACTTTTGAAACTAAACTTTATTCTACAAAAATAACACAAAAAATAAGTCAATGTCACCATGTCATCACTCTGCAGTAGTTGTCATATCAAAGATCAAAGTTCCCTGGGAAGACGTCTACAGTTTTTTAGAATAAGCAGTAACCAATCAACAAGGCTGATAATGCAAGTACTTTTAAAAGGTGGCCATTTGTGCATCTTAAATATAGAAACCAATTGTTTTTAAAGCTGTTTGTAATTAATTCATGCAATGAACTGACATGCTAATGAAATGTTTCCCCAGAGCCTTTCTTCAAATAAAAATGGATTTCACTACAAGAGAATATCATCATTGAAACAAACAGCTCAAATGAACCAACAACACACAAAAATGCTTACTGAAATGCTTAATTAAATATTTTTTCCATAATAGCTATTAATCCACGGTTAAGTTACCGGACATGACGCCAGCTGAAATCTAACCCGCTACACCCAATCTCTAGACCATCTCAGACCGTTCCAAATGTATGCAATTCTAGAAATATTCCTATTAGACTCATAGCAAACATAAATGAACACCCGGCTTCTCATGCACCTGCCCGCCATTAGGCAGGTTTCAGAGGATTATAGTGGACACAATTATACATGACATCTTTGAGAGATAAAAGTGATTACTATGGATAAAGGGTTGGTGAAGGGCGGCTAAAAATTGCTTGGCAACCAGTCATTATCCCTCCCCTTGAGGAGAGCGAGGTGACCGTCCATCCGGGTAACCCCACCCCCCCGCCTCCACTCATCCAAATACAAACAGTGATAAAAAGTGGCGCAATAGCTTTTGACACACAAATAGGTTAACACAATAAAGCTGCCTATGCCCGGCTCACTCGAGGGAGGAAAGCAATTCCAGCAGCAGGCAGGAGGTAATAAAGCAGGAGGGTTGGAGGTTTGTGTGTGTGTGTGTGTGTGTGTGTGTGTGTGTGTGTGTGTGTGTGTGTGTGTGTGTGTGTGTGTCCGTCCAGTCTTAGTCTTGGGCTCGAGCAGAGGAAGGCATGCAGAAAAGTAGACGCCCGAGGGCCTAATATCACTGTTGGTTTAGAACCTTTTGACAAGAGCAATAACACTGGCCAAGAATGGCAGAAACCCCAGCCTAAAGCGGCGGAGCGCTGTACAGAAATAATGGCGTTATATTAGAGGCTTGTGTGCGCTTTGCTGTTTGCCTCTGTCTCTGAACAATAACATTAACATGGGGGAAAAGCCCTATGCAATGGCTTTTTCAACCATAAACCTATCAAAGGAGTGAGATATTGTATTTCGACCCATTAACGACACCAACAATTAAACATCTACACCTGGCAATGTGCGATACAAATCTCTGGAGTTTTTATTATAACATGTTGCATTCCCAGCACACGGCGTGAAGTCGGCAAGGGGGGGCTGGGATTGCTAATCGCAAACGGCCAAGGCCGAAGGCTTTGTTTCCTGCAGTCGGTGGAAATTTCATTACCTTTCTCGACAACACTACAAGCGAACTAACTGCCTTTATGAAACGCACGGTGCGAACTATATAGATTGCATGTATTTGAAGAGATTTGTCGCTACCAATGACATTTTTGTTCATTGTAATTGTATTTACCTAACCCGCTTTGAATGCGAACAGAATCAACTTTTGTGTTTGTGGCCACGGTTAAGAGTGTAATTAAAATTGTTAAACTTTCAACCGCACCACATGACAAAACCCATTTTCCATGGCAGTAAACTTAACAGGATTTGTAAACAGGTCACAGTCTGAATCTCTCACTACATTTTAATAGCCTTAATACGTTGGAAAAGTAATGCAAGCACACAATCCTCCCCCCCACCCCACTTTAAAGGCTGCCCACCGCAATGTTAATAAATAAGACTCAGAAGCGCAGTGGGAGTATAATATTAGTCACACCCTCCGCCAGACAACCTTGCTAGTAAATAGAGGCGAATAAATACGTCTGCACTATTCAATGTCCTACCACAAAATAATGTTGTACACAGCGATGACAGTTAACTTTTCACAGCTCATTTGCTATGTATATGTCTCTTTCAATAGCACTAAATAAAGAAGATATAGGAATACTATTGGAAAGGAGACTGACTGACAGAAGGATAATTGAGCTTTGACTTCCAGGGATGTCTGTCTTACCCTCCTGGGGGATTAGGAGAACTTTCCGCTCCGTGAGAACACCAGGCACTCTGTTTTGTGCTGCAGTAAGCCCATATCTCATGCATGTGTCATGTCCTATCAGTGAGCTCCATATGCTCAAACAAAAACACCGTTCTTAATAATAACAGGGTTGACATAGTTTAAGGTTCAACAGGAGCCCTGTAATGATCCAAGATAAGCTATGGATTTCAAGTTGTGAGAGATGTGTTGTGAGATGACAACACTTGTGTTGTGAGAGATTATGAGAGATGTAACACTTGTGTGAAGTAGGCTGCTGGTTTTGTCTGGGGGGAAAAGGGGAGCATTCATGATTTCAGATTTCAATCATTTAAATCCCCCAATCAGAGCTTTTCTGTTAAAAGGACACGTATTCAATCTGTGTTTTACTTTAAATTTGCAATCTGGCAACCATGCACACATGCGAATATCTAAAAACACCAATAAACAAGTAAGCTGCATTTCAGCAATTTCTATTTGAGATTTTTTTGCTTAAATTATAGTGTCAGTCAGTCTATGTTCTGTCACAACTTGTGCTGTTTTTGGGACTAAATCTGCCATCAAATTTTCCAGTGATGAACTGTAATAAATCCAAGTATGGCTCTCTCGACTATTTGATATTGTGTTTGCTGAATAACTGCACATACACAACCTCTGTGGCGATATAAAGTATTGTTTTGCTGTTGTTTTAATAGAAAAACATTAATGAGTAATGTGGAATTTCACAGTTTTAAATTTGAGAATTTCCTTTTTTTCCTTTAGGTCTATATGAAAAATAGCCTATAATACATAATAATACTAGATGAGGTAAAATAAACCACATGTACGAGTCGGCATTCTCGTAATTTGTGCTTATGTGTGAAAGTTCAACAATTCTGATGAAATGTAAAAATAAATTTCTCAAATGACAACAATCGTGATTATAATTTTGAGCAATATATTAGGGATTATCAATGCAGCGTGACAAAGTAGACCAAAATGCACACACATTTAGTCAACTAAAACTTGACTACACAAAAACAGGACAAGGTTGACTAAATATGACAAAAACTAAAAAGCACATTTGACACAGGACTAAGACTGAATGAAAAAAAAGCTGATTAAATAAACACTAGTCAAGAAAAAGCTTGACAAAACAATGAAAGTTTAATTTAAAACTCTATAGGCCTAATGGGTGGAGAGAACAACACAGATTAATGTTTTTGTTGTATGTAAAAGTGCAATACGCTCAAACGTTCCTTAAAAACACTTCCTTTTGTGTTTGGGGAAACTTATGTGTGTGTGTGTGGGGGGGGGGGGGGGGAACTATCCCTTTATTTAATGGTGAAAAATATAGTCTAAACACCGCAATCTTGAATTGCAACGATAGTTCCATTACAGCATGTCACAATGATGAAATGGACCATGGGAGGGTATGAGAGTCAGGATATTGCCCAAATCTTTCGCAAAAATGGGGTAAAGAACACAGATATCTGCAACGGCAAATAACAGAGTAACACTGAAAGCATTTCGCTGAATTATGCTGGCAGAGAAACAATAGTAAAGGGAGTGCAAAGTCACTAACTGAAAGCACTAAGCCGTAACTCGTGGAAATTGAACTGCTCCCTTTACAAGGAGGAACAGGATGCACTATGAATTCTCCAGAAAAGTTCTTTAAAAAAAAAAAAAAACACACACACTCACTCCCGTAATTCTCAATGACTGATGCCCAGACAAACTTTTCAGTCCTTGAGGAGCAGTCTGCAGGGCCACTTTCCCAGCATCCCTCACTGTCACCAGCAGGAAATCAATCTACCCGGGAGGCCGATTACATAGCCGCTTGTTTTTAGGAAGAACAATTTGCCCTTCAAAGATGCGCTCTTAGAATATGATTCCTGTTTGCTAGTGCGATTAGCTATGAAGCAGAGAGGATGTGAAGTTGTACATACACCATTTAATCTGCCGTTCTTCCTCTGCACTCAGAGCCATTAAATGACAGGCATGCCACAGGTATCTCTCGAAGCCTGAAGGGGAAAAAACAGCTCAGAGAGTTTGAGGCATTTCAGCGTTGCTCTATCCTCAACAGAATGTACAAAGAGGAGATTACAGATATCCAAAATAATTTGCTGATTCCAATGTTGAGAACTACGGAAAAGGCAAAAAGCTTCAATAAGATTTGTGAAATCATCATCTTGAAGCTTCCAGAGAAGGAAACTCGACCTCGGAAAGGCTAAATCAACAAACTGCAGCCCAGTGTCTCATCTGGATGAGGATAAAGCTGGTGAAATTGAAACTGCACCAAAGCAAAGGTCAAGCAAACAACAAAAACACAAGTTATCCCGAAATTCCATTTAGAGTGGTGCATCTTGACACCATTTCCATGCTTGGATTTTCTTCCCGACACTTTTAATCAATATCACCTACAAAAGCAACGCAGGCTGAGCCTTTTATGTAGCGACAGGGGAGAAAGGAATGCCATAAAGGAGAGAATCAAACAACCTCCACCGCAGGTGTTGCGCGTTAACAGATGTTGGGAACATTAGCATTGTACGAACGGCTTGGGGAATGGAGTGGGGGAGAGAGGATAGGAATTGTGGATTACCAGGGGCACAGATATAATAGCTCTTCCGGAACAATGGCACCTCCTTAACACTCAATACTCGCAGGAGGAGCTCTGTAGGAGAGCAGCGAGACAGGAGCATTCACAATCCATTCACCGCACTTTCACAACTAACAAAGACATTTTCTTTTGACACTCTTTTCTATTCTATATTTCTCAGCAGCCACGGTAAATTGGTCTATTCATTTTTCAAAGTACCAGTGATTTCAAAAAGCGCACAAGATGGAGACCCATTCTGTTGCTGAAGGTAAAAGGGACCAGTAAGTTTAGACACTTTTTGTGTGCGCTATACTCTGGACATCAGGGCTTCCATTTTGAACAATACCATGTGCGACAGCTGAATATGGGACAAGGTCGACATCGGGTCCCGCCTCACCCCACACCCTCCCCTAACTCGTGTTAAAATTCAACTGAACCTCAAAAGAAGACAAACATATGGTTTGTATGGCAATGAACTCTTGCACATTACCAGAAACTAACAAAAAGGGAATTAAACAAAACACAAATCCAATACAAAACAAACAAAACCAGTCAACCAGATGTGCAGGTTTCCTTCATACGTGAACTTCGTCCCTTCAAAACTAGCATATTAAAACAAGGCCGTGCCCAAAGCCTTGAGAGATAGTGAGATGTTTGCACCTAATGACCCACTGTTTGGACGCTCCAGAGAGATAAGTTCAAGGACCATGTCCTGCCCCATCCATCTAACTAACTGCTCCACCAACCCCTCGGGAAAAAGGAATGGGGGTTAAACGCAAGAGTGCTTGTATTAGGTCACATGTTCATTACAGCTCTTAAAAGATGTGTTACTGTAAAAATCCATTCATTGCAAAAAAAATAAAAAATCTGTATGCACTATACTCAGTGTTATTAAAGAAAGAAAGGTTTTATTATATGTCCAGGGAACTACTAGGACTGTAATAGCTGAGACAATACCTAAAAACAGATTATTATAAGGCAGGAAATTAAAGTTGGGCTAATATAACGATATTCATGAGCGAAGCCCTCGCTCTTGCTGGTTTTAATAAGAAAATGGTTGAGTGATTTCACCCCACGGCCATCAATCAATCAATCTACACACTTATCTCTATATTCAAATGAACAGTGCACACTTCTTTAATAATATCCTACTGAAATTAAACTATCCATCAACATCTGCAGCAGAGGCAGGCAGAACCGGTGAAATGGGTACGAGTTCAATGAAATTCGCTCTTGATTTAATCTTATTAAGATCTTTCCCGTTCAATACAGTAAGCAGAGTTTGAATGGCACCCAAACAGCGTTTCCCCATCAAGAGAAACCTTTCTGCTGACGGTAGTACAATAAACTGTTTTTTTTGGATGGCTTTCAGGGCATGAAGTCCTTCCAAAACATCTTGACATCAGTTTTCTATTGTCAAACCCCTCGTAATGACTTTGTGTGGAAAAGTACCTACAGCACACAAGGAAAAACGCAAGCTTGACACTAATCTAATAATGTGTGCAAATGTGATCGAATCAGATGTGGAAAAAGTCAACAAAAACGAGAAACTGACAAAACGGCAAAATTAAATAAGCTATGAAAAATGAGAAACAATGCTAAGACAATTCAGTGACCTAAATATTAGACCATACCAATCTCGCCACCAGCTATCTCCCCCACGCATGCTCGGCTCAGTTGAGATTAGCATTATGCTGGAAGCTCTATTTGTTTAGGTGAGATCGAGCCACAGAGCTAATACCGGGCCAATTTGCTCAGCAGGTCACGGATGTGCAGCAGGAGTAGGAAATGAGGCAACTCTGGCCCCCGGAGGTGAACCTTTCCACTCGTACATCACTGAATGTTTTATTCAATAGAGTGGTGAGCATACTCCTTGACAGGTGCTGTCTCCACGGGTGGAGGGAGTCGCAGCCCTCAGAGTGAGGGACTCTGCTGGGGTAATGAGGCTGCCAGGCCCCGAGGAAGACCACATGCTGGAGCCGAGCTAAGAGCCAGAGCCCTAAGCCTCCAGAGTGATGACTTGCAGAGTGGAACGTCCACCATGGAGCACGGGGCCAATCGCATTAGTCAGAGCAGTGGAGAAATGACGGGGGGCCTCGTGAGACTCAAATTGTGATGCATGAGGGGAGAAAAAAAAACTTGCTTTTCTGACAGAAAATCAATATGCATGCTCACACCAGTCTAAATATAAAGCTTTTTAATCAGCAACTTATTTTGCAATGGTTAACTTTGGACTGATTTTAAGAAGAAAAAATATTAAAAAGGCCTAATTTCAGGCTGTTTTTATTTAGATATTGATCGTCCAAGGACTTTACAGTAACATTTCTCAAGCATAAAAAGCAGAGTTCCAGCTCTTAAAAAATAAAGGTTGGATTTTTTCTTCTTCTCCCCATTTAACACATTTTGGGTTCTCCAATTTTCCCAGTGTGAAGATTTTAATCATTTAAGAACCCTTTTTCACTAAAAGTAAACTTTTGTGTAATGGAAAGATTTTTGCTAAAAGTTCTTAATGGTAACTGATACTGATAAAGAAACTTTTTTTTGTTTTTTGAGTTTAGGATATTTATGGTGGGTCAAGCTCATGATTACCCAGGGGTCTCCGGTGGAGCTGGACCTGAGGAAAAAACTTTGCTAACTACTGTTGTTAATCTCAGAAAGACTGCAAATAGTGGGTTAAAGTCCCAGGTAATAAAAACACATTTGTTTAGATCAAACGATCTGCCTTCACGGCCAAATAAAACCTAGGCTGTAGTTTAGCTAGCATCCAAGTGTTCAATGATTAGATTTCATAGTGATAGGATATGCAAAACGTCAGTTCTTGGAAACTGCAAACGATGCATGGAGAAGGAACAGCTGACATCCGAGTAGGAGGATAATAGCTTTACATGAAAAGCCTGCTGACGACCAAGCCCACCATCCAAATGGGCCCTAAATGTACAAAGTATTTAATCAATCAACCCTTTCACATCTTTTCACACCCCTCCTGAAACTATTAAGTAAAGCTTTTACCCCAAAACATCTTATTTTCAGAGTTCCTGAGGCAACCTGAGGTTAAGTGCTTTGCTCAAGGGCACAACTGTGATAACTTGAACCCTAACCCTTCACTTCCCAGCCCAGAACTTTAACCACTAAAGCTACCGCACCGCTATTTAAATTCAGTAGTTAGAGATTAGGTCGTAAAGGAAATCATTTACACACTCTGTGCTGAATCTAAGACGAGGAGGTGGTGGAAAAGACTTTTCACACCTTTTATTCAAATCCTCTCGCCTACCATCGTGTTGTTACCAGATTTTATGCTTTGAGCGCATTCATCCTGTCAGCGTAGCTACTCTTTAAAACACCCATAGTGCACATCAAAGCGCGTCCTGGGGCCATTCAGCTCCCGACACCTCCATTTTACTGCACTTCCTATATTTACTACAGGTAAAACCTTAAAACAAAGGTTATATGTTCTGTCAGGGACCCAAAAGACGCCACCCGATATCACTTCACACGATTATATGACGACAAGAGCGTTATTCAAATTAAGCTGCTGAAAATCACCATCCAGTGTTACTTGCAGTCAAAGTTGCCATCACACATTTTGCATTATGGAGATTTCACTAGTTGCACTGTAACAGCACATCTTTCATAATTTAACTCTCAAAGGTTACTAATGTAGCTTACACTGTCTTGTTTAAAAAACAAAAACCTAGGCTATAGTAGCCTAACCCTATAGGCCTAGTCTCTATATATATTATATTTAACAATACTTTTTAAAAAGAAACAACATTTTGGTAAGGCCACTACGTTAATCTACTGTAGCTATTATTATAACTAGGCTACTCCGACTTTATTGAAGTGTAGCCTAACGTTACGTCTCGACGTTAAAATTGTGACAGCTGCATACTTAAAACCAGTAAACGCCTAAACATGTGAAAAACAAAAGGGTTTACATGGATATTGTCTTTGAAAGGTCAATTAAGGCTGAAATTATAAATAGGGGAGAGTATATTTACCATAAATCGCTCTGTGGTGCTGACTAGATTTCCATGCAGGGTTGTGATGACAGGACTGTGGGAACGTGAAGCGACCGAAAGAGCAGAAGAGGGGAAATGAGGGGGGGAAATCAATAATATCTCATTCTGTTCTTAGATGAAGTGGGAACAAAAATTATAATCCCCGGTATATGTGACTTGTTATGAGCTCCTTTTATCAGCGTTTTTCACGCACGTAAAAAAGAAAAAGTCATCCAAAAACAGCTTCTTCTGCAGGATCGTTGGGCAGTTTTTTGCTTGCCTTTCGGATAAGATTTAATCTTATATTTTACAGAATCCGATGTGTTTTTGTCAAATAGGCGACAGCGGATCGAGTGAGAAGCTGTTCCCAAAAATGCCGTTTGTCAACTGCGCTCCGTTAACTGCGTTTTGAACTATCGCAAATGATTCCGTCGGTCAGGATTTTTCTTTACCCGTTTACTAACTAGAATAATCTCCGAGTAAGGCTTAGCAGGAAATTGCAAACTCCAGTAAAAACGACAGCTTTTCTGCTGACACGAATCCGATAAATAAATAAGTGCTTTGCCAATTAAATAAACTGCGATTCGCAAACGTCCTTAAATCCAAACAGCGAACAGACTTTGGCGTATACAATCAAGAGGAATATTTCATCCACGGAATATACTAGAAAGCCCTCGTTGTGTTTAAGGCGATATTCCTTGAACAGAAGAGCAGGTGCGGGAATTTAGTATACGCCGTTTAATCCTGGGGAAGAGAAATCACCGTTCACTTCCAGCGGTTTTCTTCATCCCCTTGCTCGGAAACCTTCCGTCGCGATTTCAACTCCGATGTCCGTTTAATTATTCCTCTGAAGGAGTCCAAAGGTTGCAGCTCTTGTTCATATTAATATCAAGCAAGAATTAATGAACTTAAAGCAATAATTTGTCTATATTCCGCGTCTCTGTGACTCGCTCATGGGCACTGCGCCTCACCCCATGCGCCGGGCTGCCAAGACTGACAATAACCCGGAACGGTGCAGACTCTCACGGATCCACCGACCGCCCACCAGCCAATCAGCGCTAAGGGAGAATTTAAATATTCCCACGGGTCGGCCAATCATGGGTAATTGAAGGCTGTTACCACGGTGACGCTGTCAGCGTCCAAACGTCATGTTAGAAAGCACGTTTGTTATTTGAAAAATTATAAACGCACAGGGACTGGACAGTGATCTTGTGAAACTAGGGACAGCCTTACTAACGGTTATAGACACACGCAGCAACCAATAACAAAAAAGTGTAACTATTTATTGAAATACACAGCAGGATCAATATTCTTGTATCTTCCGACCCCAAAGGCTGTATTCTCTTGTAGTAGGCAACCTAGCCTATGTGGTCGGCAAATAGACTGTGTGCCATATGTCCTGCCTACTCGTTAATATTGTGAAGCATATTCTTACTAATTAGACTATTTAAAATATAAGAATAATAATCAAACTACTAGAATATGACTTTTATACCGGCTTTACTTGCTGTAGGCTACCTCTGTTACTTGCATACAGCTCTTTCTCGTTTTAAAATGCTGCTTTTCAGCCAGTGGGAAATTATCCAGTGTAATATGACATTTGACACATTTGTTTTGTCTCGCGCATACATAATTAATTAGCTTTATGCGCGCTCATGCAGCCAGACTGCTCGCGTTCAATCTTTATTGCAAATTGCGTCCACTCTAATCAAACTTGAGCAAACACGTGCGCAATGTTAGTCGAGTCATCTGCTTATGGAATCAACAGATCAAATGCTCTCCCACACGCATGTCATTGCTGGAGCTCAATTGATTACCGATGGGTTGTTCTCAGAGAGATGAGATGGCATGGTTACCAGGTATAAGAAAGAGAGGAAATGAAAGGAAACACAAACCACACTGCTTTGAATGGTACAGCCACTATAAAACTTAAAGAGCCATTCAATTTTTTTCTGTCCAAATAGGACCATCTTTTTCAAAGCAATCGCTTAAAGGGATAGTTCACACAAAAAATAAAAATCTGCCATCGCCATTTTGTTCCAAAACTAGAGTTTCTCCTCTGTTGAACACAAAAGAAGATATTTTGAAGAATGTTGGTAACTAGTGGACGGAAGCCATTGACTTTCATAGTAGAAAAAACACTATGGAAGTCAAGGGCTACACTCTCAGGAATACAAAAGGCCATAACTTTTCAAAAGGTAGCCTACATCTTTATACCATTTTGGTACCTTAAAGGAACTTGTACCTTTTTGTACTGCTCCAGTGACAGCTTCTGTCTCTCTTTTTTTCTGAGAGTTTACCACTTGGTTACACTCTTCAAAACATCTTTTTTGTGTGTTTAACAGAAGAAAGAAACTCATTTGGAATATAAGGGTGATGACAGAATTTTCATTTTTGGGTGAAATATATCCCTTTAAGCTTCAGTGAATCTGACTGTCTGACATTGGAAACATCAGAATTGAATTGAGAAGGCCAGATCCTATAGGATGTTCTTATAGGGAGAAGCTGACGGCCTAAGGAAGAATTCTGACAGCAGACTGCAGCTCTGACTAATGCCTTTCACATGTGAAATCAGCCCAGCAGAGCAGACGTCCCTGTTGGGTCAGTGTGAAACTAGTTTAGTTTTTAATCAGTATATAGTAATATTGGTATGGAAAAAGATAAAAGAAGAGATTTTTTCCAGTGAAAATTCACTCACGAAAAAAAAATCTGTATAGTCTCTACGAAAAACTGGTTGTTTTGTTCCTACACTCAAAGCTCATTGTTTTAGATAAATCATTTCGATAATTAAAGTAGATTTGTGCTTGTCACAAAGGTAAGTTCATTAATGTGGCAAGTTGTGGCGTTTCATACATTGTAATTTGATACAATGTATTGATTACAAGTATTGTTTATACAACAATGGTTTGATATTTTTGTACTGTAAAGTTCATCTTTGTTGTCTCAAGACAAGTTGTTTTATGTGTTAATTGTTTTTCTGTTTCAAAGCCTGTTTAACGGCAGGTTCCACTGAGACAACATGCCCCGCTTCAGGTCATCATGTGTTCAGCCTTTTTTTTTTTACATTGAAAAGCTATGCAAATAAAGTCAATGCAGAGTAGTAAAGTGTGACCACTGGCCCTGGTCTCTCCATATGTTATTTGTCATTATGGGCAAAATCAGTGCATGTGGGTGAAATAGACTTACATCTTTCTGCTCTCTGATGGATGAGATTTTACTATACAGAAAGATTGTGTCAGTAAATAGCATTTATATGACTCACCAGCTTGCACAATGGCAAAATGCCCCATCTGTGCTTTGGATAAACTGTTCATTCTAACAAAACTGTCACTTGACATTTCTGCTGCATTGAGGAATTGAATCTGAAAGGAGGCAACCCTCCTTTACCCTCTTCCTTGATCTTTTCTCTCCTCATCTCGTCCTCAGCCTTATTTTTCAGTTTGTTCCTTTGGCGAAGTAAGGCAGTTTAATTGAGCAAGGTTCGAGTCTTCACAAACTGCAAGGAAACAGAAAGGAATCGATGGAAACAGAGGCATGGGAAAAAGAGATAACATTGATTTATCTGCCATCGATAGGGCTGGATCACTGAATTCCACTGCCAGGTGAAACGTGTGCTGTCTGCCAACAGGATCTGAAAAGGTGTCAGGTGGTCAGAGGACACAGAAAGAGAATGAGGGAGCGAGAAAGAGAGATTGCGAGAGAGAAGGCGATGTGATGATGGAGAGCATGGAGGAGGGCAAGGGCAAATAGATATCAAGCTGAAAAAAAGAGCTGCTGATGTGATCTGATGAGATTGAGAAATAGGGAGTCAGGTTTAGGGTCATAGGTATCACACACACACACACACACACACACACACACACACACACACACACACACACACACACACACACACACACACACACACACACACGCACGCACACACACACACACACACACACACACACTGCAGGTGGCTGATGCTGCTGTGTGGCCTCAGGCTCAGCACTAAAGGTCAAAGAGAGATGTATGTTTTTCATGGAAGTTCGCAGCACAAGTGCACTTAATTGTGGTGTTTGTGTGCAGCATTTAATTTGACCACATTTAAAATGTAACCTTAATAAATTATATTGATAAAGTATACAGGTTTTCAATAGAATCTAATTATAATATAATAGAATCCAAACTATTAATATCAGTCTATGTCAGTGGTAATACTCTCATCTTTTCAGACATGCCTTCTTCCAGGGTTGTGCACCATTCAGAATTGAAATGATAATACCATTTAAATTCCTGAATTTGAATTACGATACCGAACATGATGCAGATTTGCAATTTGAACCTAAATGCAGAAACAGAATTGTAGACCTGAACAATGTTGAGAAGACTGAATCTGCAATAGGTAAGCAGCTTGGTGTGAAGAAATCAACTGTGGCAGCAATTATTAGAAAATGGAAGACATACAAGAGCACTTATAATCTCCCTCGATCTGGGGCTCGCGCAAGATCTCACTCCGTGGGGTCAAAATGATCACAAGAACGGTGAGCAAAAATCCCAGAACCATACGGGGGGAACCTAGCGAATGACCTGCAGACTAAGGCCCCGTCCAGACGAAGCCAGCGCTTTCCTAATCCGATCTTTTTTTTTCCTCGTTTCAAGAAATATCTGCGTCCACACGAGATTAAGAAAACGGATTAAAAACGATGTAGTTTGCATGCCAGGCCAGTGTGTGGTGCTTTAATTCTGCCACAGAAATACACTAAAAAGAGTTGTGGCTAGAAGGGGTATAGCAGTGGTCGGAGGTGAGGCAAAATCTCACAATAAAATAACAATAAATACATTTGCTACTTAACAGATGTGTTTTATTAATGCCTACACCTACCCCAACCCAAAACATACCCTTACAATAATGCAGATACGTTAATTAAAAGACGCAATATTGATGTGCGCATGCCCAGTGCCCGTAGTTGTATCCCTAAACTCTTTCACCGTGGCAGACATAGTGTGATGACATCACCATTTCAGAAAATATACAGATTAGCTGTACACACGAAGACGGAAGATGATCGTTTTCAGATTTACCCACTTTGGGACCCGGTTTAGAAAAATATCGGATTCATGCTTCTAAAACGCCAGATCCGTGTGGACGAAACGCTGATGCGGTACAAAATTTATATGTATACAGCTAAACGCGTCTCCGTGTGGACGGGGCCTAAAGTAACACAGGCTACCATCAGTTACACACTACACCGTCAGGGACTCAAATCCTGCAGTGCCAGACGTGTCCCCCTGCTTAAAGGTGTCATGAACTGGCTGTTTTACTTTTTATACTATTGTTTGAGGTCAACTAATTATGTTCATGTGGTTTTTAGATTCAAAAACAAACTATTAAGTAATAGGCTATTTTCTGCACTGGTTTTAAGGGTCTCTCCTGAAAGCTGGGTTTTAATGGGCTGGTGACTTGGAAGTAAACGCCCACGGCTAGGATTGTATAAGATTTGCACATTTAATGAGCTCCAGCTCCCCTGTCAGTTCAGTTCACATGAGGGGGGGATTGTTTTGAAAGCAACAACCAGAATGATTCTCTCGACCACAGGGCTCGTAAACGTCTTTATCAAACAAACCCAATGATTTATTTCTCATCCACCTGTGATTGATTGGAATATTACTTGGGTCGCCTGATCAGTGGATATAAGAGAGAACCGTGCACACACGCAGATCAAGAAAGGAATATTATTTCACTATTTGAGATTCAATGTCCTGCCGATGGGCATACGTTTCGGTAGCCCGTCTGGCCTGGACTACTATTACATATAAAGTGGGTTTCACCATTATATCGGATGCAATATAGAAGTATGTTTAAATTTCAACATGTCTGCAAATACAGCAGTGATCTGAGACGGGACAGGTTGGTGGACGGAGCTACTGAATTAGATGTGCTTATAGGTGGTGTTTCGCAACAGATGACGTCAAGATGCACACATGATCATTTTCTGGGCTTTAAAAGCTTTTAAAAGCTATATGAGCTTTTCTATAAAAGCTTTCTTTGACTAAAAAAGTTTTCAGCTCTGAAACTTACAGGATATTCTAAGATTACCATGACCTTTTATATATCAAAATTTCAATGGAAAGTTGATTTCTCAATTCATCACCCCTTTAAGCCAGTACATGTATGGGCCCGTCTGAAGTTTGCTAGAGAGCATTTGGATCCAGAAGAGAATTGGGAGAATGTCAGATGAAACCAAATTAGAACTTTTTGGTAAAAACTCAACTTGTCATGTTTGGAGGATAAAGAATGCTGAGTTGTACTATACCTACAGTGAAGCATGGGCATGGAAACATCATGGTTTGGGGCCTTTTTTCTGCAAAGGGCCCAGGACGACATGTAAATTAAAGAATGAATGGGGCCATGTATCGTGATATTTTGAGTAAAAACCTCCTTCCATCAGCAAGGGCATTGAAAATGAAACATGGCTGGGTCTTTCAGCATGACAATGATCCCAAACACACTACCCGGACAACGAAGGAGTGGCTTCGTAAGAGACATTTTCAAGGTCTGGGAGTGCTCTAGCCAGTCTCTAGATTTTAACCCCATAGAAAATCTTTGGATGGAGTTGAAAATCCGTGTTGCCCAGTGAAAACCCCAAAACACCACTGCTTTAGACTAGAGGAGATCTGCATGGAGGAATGGGCCAAACTACCAGCAACAGTGTGTAAAAACCTTGCGGTGACTTACAGAAAACGTTTGATCTCTGTAATTGCCAAAAGGTATAAAACAAAGTATTGAGATTAACTTTTGTTATTGACCAAATACTTATTTCCCACCCTAATTTGCAAATAAATTCCTTAAAAATCATAATGTGAATTTGCTGGATTTTTTTCTCATTCTGTCTCTCATAGTTGAAGTGTACCTATGATGAAAATGACAGGCCTCTCTCATCTTTTTAACTTGCACAATTGGTGGCTGACTAAATACTTTTTTTACCCCACTGTAAATTCTTTAAATATTTATTTAAATATAAACGCATGCCTTCTTCTTTATTTTTGAATTAGTTTTGATTATTTGATGACTGATCATATTGTTTTGTTCACTAAAGATCCCCTGTGGTGAAAATGTCTATGTGGAGTTTTTAATATGCTTTCAGACAAACCATGCAGTGAACCAAAGACAGTCTCAAAAACACAGTTTGAAATGCTGGCATTTCTTACATCACAAACTATCTTGTAACCAGTCACGTAAATGTGCAGGTGGGCTTTAGCATATCATTAACATTGTTGCAAAGCAGGGGTGTCTCAAGAATAATAAAATACCGGTAGTCAAGCAATAGGCTAATCATATCAATTACTGTTATGTGTCTGATGTTGGAAAAAGCACAGTAAAGCTGACTCAACCGAGTGGATCTCTGAGCTGGTGTGAGTGAAGGTGGAGCTAATATGCATATACATAAATCCATGTAGACTAAATGAAGCAAGGGTGTAGTTACATTCAAGCTATTTCAAGGCATGAAGAGTTCTTTTTTTACAGTAAACGTTTAAAATATTAAATGTTTTGGAGTTTTGCTAATACTCACAAATGTTTTTATACAATAAAATAAAAATATTATGTAAACCGAAAGTCATCTGACCGTATTTGTAACATTTATACAAATATCAGGTGTACTCCATTTGAGTAGCACTAGTATTGCTGACTGTGGTAAAAATGGAGTTGTGTTACGTCATGTGAAAAGGACCCAATACTGATTGTGCTCCATCCACAGCAAATTGGGATTGGCTCAAAATATAAAATAGCTGATCATAACAAATGTTCCACTTTGTCATGTTGCACAAACATTCTGCCTTCAAAGAAAATAAACATATATGTCCTCAAAAAGTTTAACACTGTGCCTAAGTTTGATTAAACATCAAATATGTTCTATTATGTGCCGTGCAGCATTTTCAGTTACACCGTGGACAGACAAATTATGTGTGAAAATTCGCACCTGGATAGGATACAGTGTAAGACACCATTGTGTTCCTAATCTCTCCCTATTTAAATAGTGCCAGTGTCACTTTATAATCTTTTTAACGTATTATTTTATCTTAATAACATAAAGGGAGACTGTGTGATGTGGTGCTCTGGTTAAGTATGAGTGAAATTTTACAATAGGTAAAGTTTGCATTTGAGATGGTAAATAGAGATGGCGTTTTATTGGGACAATGATATTGTGTTCCCTGATAGTCTAACCGAAGCGCTGTACTGTGGTGGATTTTGGCTTTGCGTGTGTTAAACCTTTGGATGTGAAAGCCCACATGGCTCCGTCGGGTCTGCTTACCTGAAGAATCTGTTGGAAGTCATTTACTCCCCCGGCTTTCCAATAGAGAACAAAGGGACAGGTGTGATCCAGGTAAGATAACAAAGGGATATTGATGAGATAAGGCCATCCAAGGAGAAAAGGTGAATTCAACCTGGATTACTTTTATCTGTGAATGTGAAGGGAAATTATGCTACCTGGGCTGAAAATAAAGCAGTTAAAGTTGTTTCCAAAGCTCAATCTCCTTTTAAAATGCAAAACAACTCTAAGTCACAGGCACCGCATGGCCAGAAAACTGAACAAAAGATCACGACACCAAGCGCTATGTCCTCCCACAGAAAAGACTCTTGCAGACACCAAGTGTCTCCGTTGTGACAGAAGCCACCAGTGAATTGCCCGTTTTCTCTGTAATCAACAGCTGATTTGGACAGAGCTGCCAGAAACAGGCCTTTTAGGCTTTTTCACCATGCCTTGTGTCAGCATCATGCTTGGCTCTTTCAACGGAGGACGGAGCATTAGTGTGCCTGACAACATGAGAGATCTCTGTGTCTGACAGCAATTGTAAGGTAGTTAGGGGTAAATGGATAACATTCATGAGGATGATGTTAAAGGTCGACATGCATTTTTTGTTCATGCGATTTATGGAAGATGCAGCTGTACATTCAGTCACTGGCTCTAAAAAGCTTTTGGACACTTAAGCCAAAAGGATAGTCCACCCAAAAAGGTAGTTTCAAACCTATATGACTTTCTTTCTTCTGTGAAATCTTCTGTTATTAGAGAGAGACAGAGAGAGAGAGAGAGTACACTCAATAGTGTACAGAAAGTGTCTAATAGCGTAAACTGTAAGTTTATCTGCTTCAAAAACAGTGCAGTTATTACCTTGCTAATGAGAAATGGCATGTAGCTTTAAGTTGTTAAACTATTTTACTGTTAAAATCGTCATAGCAGAGTGTATCCGTACTGTATGTGTGGTGTGTGTGTGTGCATTTGAATGAGAGAGAGCAAAAGTAAAAGAGAAATGCGCTTTCTCTAGATAATAAAATGTAATTTTGTGGCAAAAAACAAACAGAAATAATTTTGTTGTTTTTATCCTATTGTTTACTATATTTATCTGCAGTGTCAGTATCATTGTGAGTTTTGGTTCTTTTACTGTAGTAGACTTTAAGGACCTTAGAAATAACTGAAATCATTTGTTGAAATGACATGGACACGTAATGTGTTCAAGACCTGC